>NC_054844.1:36403398-36704231 GCF_018345385.1 Vulpes lagopus
ACAACCACCACTTTCTAAAATGTAATATTTCATCACCTACTATATTTAAATTTCTAAAATCTGCATTCTATATTTCAAGTATGTTTAAATCAAAGTTTAAGTATTGGAAAAGCCTACATAATTTAACAAGTAATATGTATTAGAGGATGCTGACTCAGCAGCTGATAGGCAATCAACGGGCCAACCTCAACCGTATGAAAACTGCAAATAACTGCAGGTTTAAAGTTACGAGGATGAAGCTGAGAAAGAAATTAAAATTTCATAAAGGAAATAGACAAGGGAAATCAAATGAGGAAAAGCAGAAATATAAAGGCAAAGAAGTTGAAAATATAAAACAACCTGAAGACTAAGTAAAATAGAAAATCACATAAATGACGAATTCAGGCTCTAAGCTAAAAAAGAAACTGGTATTGATCAACCATCATACTAGACCCACATTTTTAAAAATGGAGATTATTATGACTGGAGGGGGGATAAATGAAGCAAGAGAATTCTAGAATATTGTGGAGAATAACATCAAATAGATTGTCATGAATTTTTCTCAGACTCCTTCCCAATAAAATCTCTAGAACCTTCTTCTCTATTACATCTCTCTAGTGCTCCTTGTTGTATCTAGCATCATCACCACAAATCTACCTTCCTCACCATAACACACTGATTTTCCTGCAAGAGATTTGTATGGAATATGGAAGTCAAGAAAATGACAAAATTTGAGACCTTTCAGGATGACCTATTATAAATCATATTTAACACTTATTGAATACCAGCATCACAAAATCATAGCTTCTCAAGGTCAGAGGCTTTTAAAGATCTTCTAGTCCAACCAAGAATCCATTCTTGAAGTCCCTCTGTGACATTCCTGCCAACCAAGCTAAACTATGCTTGCTGAAAAACATGTTGATTGATGGAAAATCCACCATCTTCCAAAATGTCTCATTTTACCTTCAACTATCATTCAGCCTGTTATTCATTTTTATGTCCCTCAAACTAAATAGTTTACCTGGGACATTTATTGATAAGAAAACATAAAAACATCTAAGTGACTAGAGCTTACCTTATAGAGACTCTCATCGTATTTAGATGATTGGGGGACCCCTGATAGTATATTTTCAAAGCTCTCCAAGTGAGAGGTGCCTGGGTGGCAGTCGGTTAAGCAACCAACTCTTGTTTTGGCTCAGGCCCTGATCGCAGGGTTGTGAAATTAACCCCGCATTGGGCTCCATGCTCAGTGTGAATCTGCTTAAGATTCTCTCTCCCTCTCCCTCTGCCCTTCCCCCCCTCTAAAATAAATAAATAAATCTTCAGAGTTCACCAAGCAATTCTAATATGCAGGCCAGGATTAGAAACATTCATAAGACTAAGTTCACTCATAATGGTGGAGTCATTATTAGAAAGTGTCAGATGGCCCATCTTCTAAAACTTCTATTTATTAGTCTTGGTTTGATTCCTTGATAGCAGAATATGGTAACATTATAACATGGAGATTTCCCATTTGTAAAAAGAATATATAATCACTAATGGGGAGCTGAGTGTGATAATATATTCTACATGGGAATACAATGCTGTCATGTCCACCTGAGCCTTCTCCAGGTAAATGTGGTAGAAAGAAAGGGTAACCCCATGATTCCCACTTCCTGGTGTTCACACCTGATTTGTTCTCCCCTTGAGTATACGTAGGACCTGTTACTTGCTTCTAACCAACAGAACATGGCAAAGATGAAAGGATTTTGTAGGTATTAATTAAGGTCCCAAATCAGTTGATTTTGAGTTAATCCAAGTAAGGATTACTTGGGCGGGCCTGATTTCATCTAGTGAAAGCACTTAAAAGAGGGACTGGACCCTCTCTGAAGTCAGAGACTCCAAGCAGTAGAGACTTCTTGTGGGCTGATAAAGTCAGGGTCATGTTGTAGAAGTTCACATGGTAAAGAACTGCAGGTGGCCCCTGGAGCCTCCAGCTAACAGGCAGTGAAAAATCAGAGCCTCCACCATTGAGCTTCAAGGAAATGAATCCTGCCAACAGTCTTAATGAACTCAGAAGCAGATCCTCTCCCAGTCAAGCTCTAGATGAAAATGCATCTGTAAGAACCTGGGCTGAGGACCCAGTGAAGCCCAGGGTGCCCAGACTCCTGAGCCACAGGAACGTTGAGATAATTAACAGTGTGTTGTTTTGAGCCACCACATTTGTGGTGGTTTGATTTGCAGCACTAGAAACTATAACCATTTCCATGTGAATGTTTTGAGTCTTTTCCTGGCTTTGCTCACTCTCCCTAAAACATCTCCACTTTAGCAAACTTTCCTTTAAAGTGTGGCCTGCCGGCACGCCTGAGTGGCTCAGTGGTTGAGCATTTGCCTTTGGCTCAAGGTGTGATCCCAGGGTTCTGGGGGGAACCTACTTCTCCCTCTATCTCTCTGCCTTTCTCTGTGTGTCTCTCATGAATAAGTAAATAAAATCTTTCAAAATAAAATAAAGTGTGTCCTGAAAAAGTGGATGCAACCATCGTAGCCAAAATTTATTCAGGCAGAAGGCATCAAAAAATAATAAAATAAAATAAAATAAAATAAAATAAAATAAAATAAAATAAAATAAATATAAAATAAAATAAAATAAATAAAATAAAATAAAATAAAATAAAATAAAATAAAATAAAATAAAATAAAATAAAATAAAATAAAAAAGAAGGCATCAAAGGATGCTAAATCTGTGGTGGTGGTAGTGGCAGAAATTTAAGGAGAAACATGATATTTACAATTAAATTTGATTATGCCCTGTTTTATGTCATAAGGTACAGAGCCTCTCTGTTGTGTTAGTCTCATATTTAGATTAAGGAGACAAGGGTGCTCTTACTATCAAATTGTTTTGCTAACGAGCCTCTCTTTTTCCATTTGGAAGGTAACCCATTAAATCTGAACTTTGTACTAGCTCCAAAGCTTACAAAGAAAGTTTTTCAGAATTTCAGAGTCATAAACATCTCTATTGTACTTTATATTAGTCTATTAGTTTGTATAATCACTTGCACTGCATAATGACCTCACTTGCCTCATGGTAATCTGGCCCACTCACATGCACATATGTGTGCACACAGGTAGGTATGTAGATTGTTCACAATCAGAAGAACCTGGAACTCTAGTTTTCCTCTTTTCAGACTTGCACAGGCAAAGTATATTTAAAAGTACCTCTAACCAATTCATACCCAAACACATCATGAAGCCTCATTCTTTCACCCTTGATCACTAATGATTTTATGTCAGATTATGTGATTATCTATCTTTAATTTTCAAAAGGAGCCTTTCTATTAATCATCTTTATAAAGGGATATGCTGAGGAGATTAATAGCACCCCTCCTATGACAAACATCACCAGTCATTCATTGATTCCCAGTGTCAAAACTGTTAAATACCATATACGTAGCTTTCCACTTTCCTTACCGAGGACATGAGCATATGACCCTAAAGGGAGCTAACAAGGAGAGATGCTCAGAATGACAAAATAAAAAGATAGAAAGGGCTTGTATTCTTGATGACATTGCTCAGCCAATGAATTAACCAGACCTCCACTCTTCTACTGATCTCTTTGAACATGAGAAAATAAATGCTTTGCATAGGCCACTTTCAGTTACTTGCAGTCACAAACA
Source organism: Vulpes lagopus (assembly GCF_018345385.1). Taxonomy (NCBI): domain Eukaryota; kingdom Metazoa; phylum Chordata; class Mammalia; order Carnivora; family Canidae; genus Vulpes; species Vulpes lagopus. The sequence continues at coordinate 36,407,031 of NC_054844.1, forward strand.
CCCTAAATGATACATTTGCCTATCTTCTATCAAAGTACTAACCAGGCCTGATTCTGCTTAGCTTCCAAGACCAGACAAGATCAGACACGTTTAGGATGGTATGGCCATAAACTACATTTGCCTGTCTCTAATAATTTTTTAGCTTTCTAAGCCTCATTCTTTTCAGCAACACAAAAAGGAAATATGGCTATACAGTATGTGTAGATGATCAAGTTAAGATAAGTAAATACGTTCTGGTACCAATTTCAATGTGTGTGGTGGTGGGGTCCCCCACACCAGCAATCTATTCTCCAGACACCAGCTGTGTGTCCTGCAGTTCAACTCGATTTTGACACTATCTACCCAGAGAGCATCAGATTTCACAGGTTAAGGGCTCAGTCCTATAATATTATTCCTTGTCGCCCCTGACTCCACTCACTTCAGACACCAGTCACAAGTCCAGATTGTTACTTGTGCTTTTGACAGACTGACTGTAACCCTCTCCTTGGATTCAATTAATTGGCTAGAGAGGCTCACAGAACTCAGAGTAACATTTTACTTACTAGACCACTGGCTTACTATAAAAGAATATAACTCAGGATCAGCCAAATAAAAGATGCATAGGGCATGGTATGGAGGGAGGGTGTGGAGCTTCCAGGCCCTCTCTGGGCATGCCATACCACTAGCACCTCCATATGTTTACCAACCTGTAAATTCTCTGAACCCCTTACCTTCTTATTTTTTTAAATAGAGGCTTCATTCCATAGACATGATTAATGAACTCATTGGCCATCAGTGATTGATTCAATCTCCAGCCCCTCTCACCTCTCCAGAAGTTGAAAAAATTCCAATCTTTTAATCACATGGTTGGCTCCATTGGCAACCAGCCCCCATCCTCCGGTGCTTTCCAAAAGTCACTTCATTAATATAACAAAAGAATTATTGTCTTCATCACTTAGGAGATTCAAAGGTTTTAGGAGCTCTGTGCCAGGAACAGGGATGAAAACCAAATATATATTTCTTATTATAAGTCACAGTATCACACAAGGTCATTTGCCCTAATCCAATACAACCGCATCCTTATTAAAAGGAGAAATATGAACACAGACACACACACAGGAAAAAACTCCACATGAACATAAAGGTAGAAATCAGGGTGAGGCACCTACAAGCCAGGGAACAACAAAGATGGTCAACAAACCATTCAGAAGGTATGAGAATGGCTAGAAACAGCTCTCAAAAGAAACCAACTCTTTCAACACCTTGATTTTGGACTTTTAGACTTCAGAACTGTGAGACAATGAATTTCTGTTGTTAAGACATTCAATCTGTGGTACTTTGTTACAGCAGCCCTAGCAAACAAATACATCATTCAATGTTAAACCCAAATTCCAAAGAAAATCAAACAACAACCACAAAAACACTGAAAAGAGTGTTCGTTTGTTTGTCGTGTTTTTTTTGCAGTTACACATTCATAAGCTGATGTTTATTTTCATGGTAATTGATGGTAGCACAAAAAAAAAAAGATTCTCAAAATAAAGTGTTTACATATGGATTAACCTAGGTCAGAAGCTGAAGAGCTTCTCAAAAGAGAAATATTCCACAGAGGGGAAAAAAAAAAGGAAAGAAAGAAGTTGGAGGGCATGTATTATTTATAGAATCTAAGGGAGAATTTTCAAATATACAAAAGGAACAGAACAATAAGGAGGGTTAAGAGACAAGTGCCCTTTCTTAATAAAACGATGAAATCACAAATGCTAACATAGATTAAGGAGATAATCATGAGCTGTGAGAAGAGAATCCATTTGGACATATCTTTTAAATTTTAATTCTTTACAAAGAATTGTGAATTGTTATATTTGCATAGTTAATCATTACTTTTTAAGTCTTTCAGTTCCTTGAAATTTCTTACTAAAGAATTGTCAGTAAAAAGATGTGGAATAAGATGTTTTGTATTGAATTTGAATATATTATTCACTTAATTACAACCTTCATGTAACAAAGGTTTCCTAATGTAGTCTCATCTAAAATTAATAGATATATACTTAGTGAGTCCAAATGTTTAATGAGCTACAAGGTTTATTAACATTTCCATTTTATTTATTTTTAGCTTTATTAAAGCTCATCTATTGCCCACAGGCGTGTGATGCACATATCACATAATAAAAAGGCAAAATTAATTTTAAATTCTTATGTAGCAGAATTTCCTGCAAGCAAATGAATACCAACATGGCTACATTATTTCAGAACTGCCAGATTTAAAATTGGAGCTCGAAGCTTGTATTTGCGTTTAATTAATCTTATATTTGTACGTAGAGAGAGCACAAACAAGTGTCAAAGTTACCAACAGACCTATAAAATGATATTTTGAATAAAAATGGGTAGTTTCTGCAGCTTGGGGTAGTTCTACTGGTCAAACACACACCTCCTCATCTATTGACTGATGGCAGAAATTACTAAAATGATTAATTCTTTTAAAAATATAAATACTCTTAAAGAGCGTAGCACTTTAAGTTATTCTCGGTGGAAACATTTGAGATCCTGCCTAAGTGCACATTTTTATAGCTGATGGGTGGGGCTTGGGGAGAAAGTAGAGGAAAGAAGCACCTAAGATGGAGGCTGGAAGCCGTGCAACCAGCATTTGTCAGTTTCCTTATTTTACTTGCATCTATTCAGGATTCTATTTTTCCAAATGAACCTTTTCTCTTGGAAACCATATATGGAAGTCAGAGATCCAGACGTTCAATAGACCTGGTCTAATGTAAATTTACATGCAAACATTTATTGAGTATTTCTTATGCACAAGATACTGAGCTAGATTTTATGAGAGATACAAATATAAAAAAGTTCTCAGAAGCTTATAATCTGGAAGGGGTATAAAATAAGTTTAAAAATCACTAACTATATAGACAGTAAACAGCATGGTGGGTAAGAACACAGACCCTAGGGTAACACTGATTTGAAGACTGGCTCCAACTTACAAGTCATGTAACCTCTCTGTGCTTCAGTTCCTCCCTCAACTGTGTAATGAGGCATGGCTTGGTAGGAGGACTAATGGGGTTTATATATATAAAGCACCTTGAATGGTATAAGCAAGAAGTATGAGATAAGCATCATTTGAGAAAACAATTTTAAAAAGTGAAAATGGAGCTCTAGGGAGGGCAAGATGGCGTTTGAGGGAAAAATCAGGAATGGCTTTTCTAACACAGATAGCATAAAACAGGCAATATCAGTGACCCCCCCTCTCCTGCATCAGACTCAAAAGAACTTATCCACCTTTTCAGAAGGTGTCGCTGCCCTTCTGCTGCCTGACAGCTTCACTTCACATGTGGGTAGTACCGCAACTTCTTCTTTTCCTTTGGTTTGTTCTTTCTCCTTGGTCACAATGAGAACAACTTGCACTAAAACTGTCATTTTATAACAAAAATATGTCAACATTTCACACATAATCTTCACAAAAATGTCAGTGTGAATTTTTATGATGCAAGTGTCATGAATATCCTTCTACATTCATTTATTTTTAATATATGAAGAAGTAAGTTCTTGTCTGCTGGGGGAATAGAAAACATGAGATTAATTTGGCTCCTATCATGGTATTGTGTTTTAGAATGCCGCGGACATTGGTGTGGTAAGGACTCAACCAAATAGTCTAGAATAAACAAAAAATACTTTATCGTGTGTATACAAAGTACAATAGAATGCCTTTCCAAATGTTTGTACATCACTTACAACTCAAAAATAAGTCTTAAAAACTGCACTACAGTGAATTAAACCATCACGCTGTACACCTCAAACTTATACAATGATCTAAGTCAATTATTTCTTAATAAAACCAGAAAAAAAAAAAGCTCCACTACATAAACTCTTAAAATACTCGCTTTCTTGATTTTCTTTTAACTTAAAGAAGTAGGTATTGTGGATTGAATTGTGTCCCCCAAAAAGATATGTTGCAGTCCTAATCCCCACCCCTATACCTGTAAACATGACCTTATTTGGAAATGGGATCTCTGCAAACGTAATCAGGTTATGAGGCCATACTGGATTAGAGTGGACCCTGATCAAATGACTTGTATTGCTATAAAAAGAGGAAAATTTGGACAAAGAGAACAGACAGACACAGAGCAGAAGGCTGTGTAATCATGGAAGCAGAGCTGGGAGAGATGTAGTAGCTAACTGCAAGGCAAGGAATGCCAAGGATTGCAGGCAAATGCCAGAAATTAGGAAGAGGCAAGGAAGGACCATCCCTCAGAGACGTCAGAGGGAGCATGGCCCTACTAACACCTTCATTTCAGACCCACAGCCACTAGAGCTGAGAAACAACATTTATTTGTTGAAGCCACTTGGTTTGTGGTACTTTGTAATGGCAGCCCTACAAAACTAATGCAGTGAGTCAATTCATCCCTCTATGCATACTTACTGGGTCTGCTATGTGCTGAACACCGCACAAGTGCTGAGGATACAGTGTGAGCAAGTGCAACAAAGTCCCAGTTCTTGGGTACAGAGGTTCTTGCAAAGAAGATGAACATTAAATAGACAAAATATACTATCATCCATGAAATTCAGTTGCAAACATCCTACCCAAAGTACCTCTCTCAAGTCATCCTTTAACACAATAGTTTGTCAATTTGCTTTTTAAAAAAAAAAAACAACACATTTTATTTATTTATTCATGAGAGACTCACAGAGAGAGAGAAACAGAGACATAGGCAGAGGGAGAAGCAGGCTCCACGTGGGGAGCCCGATGCGGGACTCGATCCCCAGGACTCCAGCGTCACGCCCTGAGCCGGAAGGCAGGCGCTCAACTGCTGAGCCACCCAGGTGTCCCTGCCAGTTTGCTTTATAATCTTCATCAGTACATGAATTTATTGTGTTTGTTTGTCCTATGATTGTTACCAGTCTCCCTTCATTCCATCCTCAGCTTTTAGAAAAGTATGTAGCATTGTGGAAACCCACTAATTGTTGAATGAATGAATGAATTTTAAAAGATACAGCATAAGAGAGTGTGTATTAAGGAGATGTGACCTTCTCTAAAAGGTCAAAACCAGCTTCCCTGTGGAAACGATATTTGCACAGAAGAGTAAATAGGAATTAACTGCTCCCTGAGGAGTAATGAGAGTTAATTTGAAGAATAGACCGAAGAAAAGTGTTTCAAGCAAAGGAATTAGCATGTTTGACTGTCTGGTGGCAGGAAGGAATATTAGAAACGCATAGCACAAGGTGACTAGAGCCCCACGTGTGAAAGGAAAGCTCCATCAAGTTGAGTTTGGTGAAGCAGGCAGTGGCCAGATCACTGAGGCCAGGATACTGAGGCCAGATCAAGAATTTTGACCTTGGCCTAGTAGACAGTGGAGAACTTTTTCAGGATTTTCAAGAGAGTGAATGAACATATTTGTCTTTTAAAAATTTCCTTTTGGCCCCTGGCTACATATTGGAAGCAGACAAGAGTGGACATGAAGGATAAGTTAGGGGCCATTACAGCAGTTTGGATGAGAGATGGGGTAGCCCAGAGAAGGAAATTGACTATGAAGAAATAGTTTCAAAGGTTGTAGAGTGGCTAAAAAACAACAACAAAAACAAACGCAAGATGGTGATGGATTAAATGTAAAGTAGTAAAGGATGAAGATAAGGTTTCTGGCTAATGCTGCTGGGTGAATGGTGTATCATTTTTTTTCTGATAAGGAACTGGAAGAGAATCAGGTAGCAGGGAGGTAAGCAAAAGAGTTTAGTTGTGACCATGCTGAGTTGAGTTTCTAATGACATACCCAGATGCAGATGCTAAGTAGGCAAGGTCACAGATGAGTCTGGATCTTGGCTGAGAGGCCTGGGCCAGTGACATCAATATAAGGAAATCCTAGGCCTAAAGACGGTCCTTGATGAAGGTATTTAGAAAGAAGAGAAAAATGTCTTAGACTGTGTCTTAAAAAACTAAAACACTTGGATATATCATTACTTTCTTTGCAATCTAGAGAGGTGGTTTTTTTTATTCCTGACCATGATCTTTCCATTGTCTTCTTTGTTTTAAAATAATTAAAAATACATTGAACAACATCAGATCTTCTAAATTTTATTCTGAACATTGAGATCCAACATGTCACTTAATGGGGATTATAAAATTGAGTTTGCTTCAGATAGATCTACCAATGATAAACATGTAGAAATTAAACCACTTGGCATTTATGTACATTTGCCAACTCCGAGTAAGTTTTGGATAAATATTCCTCATAAGATATCAACTTGGCTTACAATAGTCAAACTTCCTATATAAATATCTACATACAAACCCAACCCCCCCCCCAAAAAAATTAATGTCATCAGATTGGATTCTCATAGCCTTCTCAATTTTGAACTAATCTTTCATTTTCTGATATGCCTTTGGAGTACTGAGAATTTCAGGACTAGAAGAAAAGCAAGAAACAGAGCAGTGACTTAATATGATGCCTAGTTCACAAAACTAACTTACTTCAGGTCATAGAAGTGTCAAAAGACATGCAGGAGGCAATAATATGCACAGAGTTTTCTTTCCAATTGCTTTGAAAGGGGTAATATTAAGGAATGTTTATGGAACCCGATTTCCAGTTAATTCACAGGAAAATTGCAAATATTAAGACACTTCATTATTTATAAAAGTTAATTTCTAACTAACCTGGCTTTCAGGAGTCTTGCATCATAAAATTTATTTATTCTGTTCTCTTCCATCATTCTTGATTCAACAACTGATCACAGTTATAACATAAACATCCTTTCTTCTACTCTGCTTACTAGTCACATAATTTACCAGTGTTGATCGCACAGAATCATAAGAATTTTGGAACTATAATCCTCTTTAGAAGCTATTTGGTTCAATTTTATTCTCATAGGTGAGCAAAAAGAAGCTCAGAAACTTTAACTGACTTCCCTAAAAGCACACATGAATATGGCAAAATACATAATTAGTTTTGCTTTTCTTTGGTTTGAACCAGTACACTACCATTTGTATACAATTCATCTTTTCATATTTGGGAGGGAAAAATTGTACCAAGCTAGACATCATCTATCATTATACACAAGTTTTACCCCACTATAAGTAAGCTTTAATAGTAGACATAAATCAACTTCCCAATTATCTTTCAAAGGTTACCGACATCCTATATTGTATAATAAAACTCTTATGAAAGAATATCAATGAGCTTTAAGCTTTCCTCTCTCTGTTGCAGGATGAGGTCATATTTAGAATGTCCCTTCACCCCGTTATAAAATAAAATTGCATTTCTACGATGAGTATCTGTACTCTTCCTCAGTTCATAATATGAAGGGGACTCTTAAAAGGAAACCACATTATCTGCAACTCCCTATCAAGAGACTAAGGATGTGGGCAGCCTGGGTGGCTCAGCGGTTTAGTGCCACCTCAGTCCAGGGCATGATCCTGGAGTCCTGGGATCGAGTCCCACGTCGGCCTGCTTCTCCCTCTGCCTGTGTCTCTGCCTCTCTCTCTGTCTCTCATAAATAAATAAACAAACAAACAAATAAATAAATAATCTTTTATTTTTTTTATTTTTTATTTTTTTTTTTAAATTTTTATTTATTTATGATAGTCACAGAGAGAGAGAGAGGCAGAGACACAGGCGGAGGGAGAAGCAGGCTCCATGCACCGGGAGCCCGATGTGGGATTCGATCCCGGGTCTCCAAGATCGCGCCCTGGGCCAAAGGCAGGCGCCAAACCGCTGCGCCACCCAGGGATCCCAATAATCTTTTAAAAAAAAGAGAGAGAGAGAGAGAGAGACTAAGGATTTATTTGACTCTTACTGTTCCAGAAATCTCATTGAGTAAAAAGGGTTTGTAAACGCTGAATTTTCTAAAAATTGATTACAAATATAGTTTTCATCTCCTCTTTGAGATTAATCTATTTGCTTGTCATTCCTCTTAGTGACCTCTGGAAATATTACAATCCTCAATTCATGGGTAGGGAAAGACATTCATTCTTGCTTTAATGAAATAATTTTAGAAATGAGTTTCAGAGACAGTTATAGGATATCACTGTGGACACAAGAGAGGGCAAGACATTCTCTGGCTAAGTATGACTCAACATCCACAATCTCAGGATGCATTTATTTATGGAGAATAAATAGGAGAATTAGGAATATATTTAAGACTTCTTCATGTTCTCATTCCAAATTAAATAAAATCCATATGCCTGAGTCCCAGGAGACCCACCACCATCCTGACACTGCATAACTCCGGCCTCATCTCAGACCACTTCCTCACTCACCTGTCCACCCTGTGTCCCTTGAAAGTAACAACTTACACTTGACTTAAGGACCTTTCTTTTAGCTTTTTCTAATGCCTGGAATATTCTTACCTTTGATCATCACATAGCAGAGTGGCCTGCCCTGACCATCCTGTGTATATATACACTATTTATTACCTTGGGGCCCTCCTATTACCCCACAGAGCATTTGTTACTATCTCAAATCATTGCTATTTTACAAGTTTATTATCCATCTCCCCTCTGCCCCCTGCCTAGACCATCAACTACATGAGGAAAGGGACTTTAATTCTAATTTGCTGCTTAGTCCCCAGGCACATAGATCAGTATCGAGCACATACCTGATGCCCACTTAGTAGGTATTAAATGAATGTAAAATTGATGTTGCTTTAATACTTTATATATCTTTTGTTCACTCAACTACATTTATTGTCTATTCTGTGTGAGATTACTTGTTAGGTATTATCTAACAGGAAAATTTAAAAATATAATTCTTCAAATTCCTCAGATCTGGAGGAAACTCAAATACTAAAGCTTTAGAACTTTAGAACTCAAGTATTGAACTTGAATGTAGAGATCATCTAGTGCAGCTTCTTTGTCCTGCATAGGAAGGAAGGGACAGAGATAACAGAGTCTTGCCCAAAATAACACATTTTCACTATGTTTTAGAAAAGGAGTTCCTAAGTCAGAACCTCAATGGAATATTTATAGCACTAACATATGAAGTTTGTTTCCCAGCAATGAAGTAAATTTACTATTATATTTATAAATATTATTACTCCAATTACTACTACCACTTCCGCTGGACCCCTCTGTGGATATGACATAGCACTTTGTTTCCTAAGTATGGGAAAGACTGTCCCTAAAACATATACCAAATCCTTTAAACACCAAACAATCAATTAGATCAATTCAGTCACTCAAATACATAAATTTTATCAACTCTTTACCAACTGACAGACTATTGCCTGCTCAAACAAGCTGACAATAACAAGGACTGCAGCTCAGGAGCTTGTTGCATTACCTCACATAGTGCCTGTAGCAGAGGGGTCAGGAAATAATGAATTGAGTCTGTTCCAAATGCTAAGTAACTGTCAAATGATGGCTGGACAGATGGACGAATGACGGACTGAAGGAGAGAATGACTCAGTTCTGGAAACCTCCTATCAGCGGATGCACACTGCTCTGTCCTGCATTTCTCACTGTGCTTTGCACAATGCTACAGCCCAGCCGAGAAATGGCATCATTCAGGGAATCAGAGAATCTTTAGGGTTAGGGGTAACTTAGAATAAGCCTTAAGGATTTGATTTCTCTCTGAGGACCTCACTTTACCAAAATTATCTCACCCCAATGTGGAAAATCTCTCTTAATAAGTAGCACAAAAAGCCCTGTAGGGGTGCCTGGGTGGCTCAGTTGGTTAAGCATCTGCCTTCGGCTCAGGTCATGATCTCAGGGTCCTGAGATTGAGCCCCACATCGGGCTCCCTGCTCAGTGGGGAGTCTGCTTCTCCCACTCTCTCTCTGCCCCTCCCCCTGCTCATGCTCTCTCTCTCTCTCTCTCTCAAATATATAAATTCTTTTTTAAGGAGACCTTCAGTTGCAATTTTAGTTTATCAAATATAATAAATCTCATTTCTTTTAACATATAGCAATGTTTTAGTATAGAAACATTTCATGTTTTGACTAAGTGTTTTGGGAAGTAATGAATCAGGTGGGTTCTTAGTATATCTAAAAGGAGTCCAGTCAGGATCGTCCCAGGGGAGCCAAGGTTAGCTTGTACTTTCCACACTGGCAAAGTGCGGCACTGGAGAGGTACAGGGGAGAGAAGGAGGAAAAGAGCTTCCTCTCCCCTGGCAGTCCTCCTCCTATTACTATCCTCTGAGAGTCTGGAAGCTCCCTTGACATGCTCTGCTTGCTGCCGGTATCATGGTAACTTAACAAATCCCTTTTGCAAAAGCCCTCATTGTGCGTGTCCTAAATAGCACAGTTAGAAATCCTGAGGGGTACCCTCCCACTGCTTGTGCTCTATCTAGTGCTCTCTCTGTCAAAAAGATAAATAAAATTAGAAAGAAAGAAAGAAGAAAGAAAGAAAGAAAGAAAGAAAGAAAGAAAGAAGAAAGAAAAGAAGAAAGAAAAGAAAAGAAAGAAAGAAAGAAAGAAAGAAAGAAAGAAAGAAAGAAGCAGGAGGGAGGGAGGAAAGAAAGAAAGAAAAAGAGAGAAAGAAAGAAAGAAAGAAAGAAGGGAGGAAGGAAGGGAAGAAAGAAAGAAAGAAAGGAGGAGGAGGGAGGGAGGAAGGGAGGGAGGGAGGGAGGGAGGGAGGAAAGAAAGAGGAAGCAAAGAAAGAAAGAAAAAGAAAGAAAGAAAGAAGAAAGAAAGAAAGAAAGAAAGAGAAAGAAAGAAAGAAAGAAGAAAAGAGAGAGGGAGGGAGGAAATCAATCAATCAATCAATCAATCAATCAATCAATCCTGAGGGATGCCTGGGTGCCTGGGTCAGTTAGGCTTCCAACTCTTGATTTTGGCTCAGGTCATGATCTCGGGGTTGTGAGATCAAGCCCTGCCTTGTGCTCTGCACTGGGCATGGAACCTGCTTGAAATTCAGTCTCCCTCTGCCTCTGCCCCCTCCCCCCCCAAAAAATTGAAAACAGAGGAAGGAAGGGAGGAAGAAGCGCGGGAGGGGGGGGAATTAATTCTGAACTATTCCTTACACATTAAGAACCTAATATTTCATATTAAATTAGTAGCCTTCACCAAAAGCTACATGACATGGCAGTTACGTTCACAGCATGTTAGTGGTTAAAAGGTCCATACATAACGGAAGTTATTAAAATGGCTAATAGGCTCTGGAGTCACAGAAACTTGCACTCAGGTCCTAGCCACACTTGCCAGCTGCCTGACCCTTGGAACATTATTTAATATTTCTAAGCCTCCGTGTTTTCATCTGTGAAAGCACAACAGTAGTATCTGTTCCACACTATTACGTGTGAATTACATAAATGCTTGAAATGCCTGACACACAGTGGACCTTCAAGAAAAGTGATGAGTAGTAGTAGTAGTGAGAGTGTAAGTGGCTTAAATACTTCAAGCACCAACTAAAGCATGGGCATATCCAATATGTATTCAGCAATTTTATTTTTTTGTTTTATTATTATTATTATTATTATTATTATTTTGTATTCAGCAATTTTAAACTTAACCATGGCTTTCCCATCTACTCACCACTACACGATCCAAATAGGAGTAAAGGGATAAAGTGAACCACAACCGGTCTTCTCTAGAAGAGTTTTCTAATTAGCACATTAACTAATTTACTCCTTACAAATGTGCAAGTTGTAAACACAAATCGTTGTCTCAGACATTGATAACTGATTTTACAAATGTAAATGCAGTACAAACTCCTTGTAATTAGACACAATTAAGGATTGCACACCATAATCTCTCCTCACATTGAACTTTTTATTTAATGAATTTATGATTCCAGCAAGGAGACTGTGTTAGAGCATTAATTAAAATCTGTAGTATTTTGGTTCAGTGTGTAATTTTCATTAAAGAGATCAAGTATGGTCAATAAGAATCTCAAAAATTATTCATTCTCCAAATGTTTTAAATTTAGGTCTTCTGAACATTCTACTATTAGCAACAATCTTTTTGTTTTTTACTCTTCAGATTTAGTGAATTGCTAGAAGGTAATATTACTGGATTTTTTTTCCTGGATAGATCTGATTGAAACTGTGTTTTGCACATAAAAGGGGCTCAGAATCATTATAAACTGATTCAATTACAAATTTCTTTGTAAATTTTTGGAAGCCTTAACTTCAAAACAAAACTAAAAAATATAACAAACAGGAGGATGTGATTAAACACCAAAATATTTAGTTAAAAAATCATCCTAAGATGTTTTTCCACGTGAGGATAAACAATAACAAAATACCCAGTTGATTAAACAAGTTACTCATTTCAAACACCCCAAACGACAAGTGGTACTAAAAAATATTAAAATTTCACTCATAATGCTTTAAAAATAGTTCATAATTTATATTTGAGCTAGAGTGGGTTTAACGATTTTTCTTTTTCTTGATAAACAACTTGTTAAAAAAATTAGTGCAAAAAACTGTCTATTTTATCTCATTGCTGGTAATTCATTGTGTACTAATTCCTGTTATTGGCTATTCAATGGCTATTCCTATGGACCTCTCTAAAATCAGATAGAAAATCTTAAAAAAAATTAAAAAAAAGAAAGAAAATCTTGCTTATCAAGTGACAATTTTACATCCTTTCTTTTTTGTCATTTTTATATGTAAAGAAATAAGGGGTGGGGGAGAGACAGAGAAAACCCTGAGCGGCTAGACTCCAAATAATTGGAAGAACTACAGCGCCATCTTGTGGAAGAAAGTATCTAATTAGTGAAATGCTTTGATTCTATTTTTAAAAAAGTGAATACTTGGCCACCACCTCTAATTTCTTTTAATGATATATTATTTTAAACCCTTTAGTCTAGTATGTCAAACAGCAAAGGACGCTATTATCTAAGGAACTAACATACATACAGAAACCAGATGGACTATGTCTATTTTATGGATAAAGAAAATACAAAGTTAGTATCTTTATTAGAGGTTGTCCCACGAAAGAAAGATCCCCATAAAGAGGGTGAGGGGTGGGACAGGAATAAACCTGGAGGTCTTGGTTGTTCTATTCTTCTTTTCAAATTGAAAGGAATAAGGAAGCCCTTATGCAGTTTCTGAAAAATTTATCAAGGAAGGATTTCCTTTAACAACCATAATCATAAAGCAGTAAAGTCAAGGAGGTGGGAAGGGAAATTAAGGCTGGTTGGGTAAAGTCAGAGTAGCACAAATCTCCTCCTTTATTTTAATTCATTAACCAAAATTTACTGAGAGCCTACAATGTGCCAAGCACTTGGCACATTCGCTAGGCAGAGGGAGCAAAAAGGTGAATGATACACATAGTCCCTCCCTAAAAACACTTAATGATGAGTGAAGTACACAGATCATTTCAAAGTGGAGGAAATGCTCAGGAATGCCAGTCTGGGAAGTCATTTTATCTACTGGACATTGAACAGAACTTCAAGGAGTAGAACCGCCACCAAATGGGTACAACCAAATGGTGAACCCTGCATGAATCCAATACTCCAACATACTTTTCAGAGCACTTTTCAGACTATTGTGTATCCCATACAAACCCGAAAAAAGCATAGAGTATAGAATTTCCCTGTTGTAGAATTAAACACCCTCTCCTTCCTCTGGGCCCCCATAACAATTTGCTTATGACTTATTATGGAACTTAACTCCGTATGAATAATTATTAATAATTATTTACCTGCCTGCTTCTCCTAAGACAGCAAACTTTCTGAAAATCAAGACTGTCTCACTCACTTAACACCAACCATAGCGTATACTGAGCACTCAGCTCATGTTTGTTGAATTGAATCAGTTATATTTTGCAATAGTATTGGTTTGGCTACAGTGATAAGCTTCTGAATAAGAATAATGCAGCTATTCCTTAAGACACCCAGACTAGCACTCTAAGTAGGGACACCCATTTATTTCTAAGGTTATCAACTACCGAGCTCTTGTTTGGGGGCTTTTATCCCTGAATCAATTTTTAAAACTTCCATTTCCTGGGGCACTTGGGGGGCTCAGTGGTCGAGCGTCTGCCTTCGGCCAGGGTGTGATCCCAGGGTCTTGGGATCAAGCCCCACATTGGGCTCCCCACAGGGAGCCTGCTTCTCCCTCTCCTATGTCTCTGTCTCTGTCTCTGTCTCTGTCTCTCTCTGTCTCTCATGAATAACAAGAAAAAAAATCTTTAAAACTTCCATCTCCTAAACAAAAAATGGCAGTGGATAAGAGAAAATGTGTGTCTATTTCTATATCTATGCTTTTAATTTGGGGCTGGGGAGCTTAAATATGATTTCCCCCCACAATTTTCTAAATTTTTTTTCTTTCTTTTTTCTAAAGATTTTATTTTATTTACTCATGGGAGACACACACACACAGAGGCAGAGACACAGGCAGAGGGAGAAGCAGGCTCCATGCAGGGACCTGATGTGGGACTCGATCCTGGCACTCCAGGATCACAGCCTGGGCCGAAGACAGGCGCTAAACTGCTGAGCCACCCAGGGATCCCCTAAATCTTTTTTCTTTAGGCAAATAAAAATCTAAAGAGGCACTTACCTGACACAGATCTGACAAGAGAATAAAGTGAGAAAATTAATATTATCCAAGATGATTTAAATCTCCCAGAGCAATGCTTTTGCTCTTGCTTCTCGTCTCCTCACACCATCCACTCTCAATTCTGAACTCCCACTCACCCCCTTGCCTGGACTTTATTTTTTATGTAAAATATTAACATCTGATTACAGAACAGTTAGCAGCAGCCCAGAAGGAGAATGTGTTACAAATCATTAACAAAGAGCATTTTGGAACCTAATTCCTGTCTTTCTAGACTAACTTTTATTTCTTTTTTTTTTTTTTTGCCACATTTTAGGCACTCACCTCAAGCTATGCACATCAATGTGCTTGACAGCAAAAAGAAACAAACATCAATAACTTTTAAACAACTGGACATAGAGATCTCTAAAGAAATCACTGTTAAACACGAAGTTCAACGTGTCCTACACTTGCTGTGCATCTGGGCACTAAAATAGGGGAAGGCGTAAAATAGTGTGGTTGTACTATATGGAGGCACATCAAGTATCGAATTCTCAGCAACTCTATTTTTAAGTGAGGGTCCACAGTTGTATATGCTGGTTTGCAAAGAAGAAATGCTTCAGTAGTCATTAAATAAAGGGAAAAATCTTGATGTGAAATAACAGTTCTTTTAGCTCTCCACAGGGTCAAGGATTTAAGCAGTGCATTTTATATGCAATACTGCAAATCTGTCTCATTTAAAATGCCATCCAGACTTGTAGTCTTATAATACAAAGTGCTAAGCACAAAGCTCATTTTACAATCTATTTCTTAATTCCGACTTTTGATTAAACAAGATAGTGACACAAAAGGAAAGATCCAGGCATAGTATCTGGTACTTAAGGGTCTCCTTCCCCTTTGCCTTTGGAAGAAGTAAGAGGACTGGGAGCGTGTCTCTCATCAACTTGTAAAAATGATAAAACCTCTTTCAACCTGTTTCTGTTTCTATCTGAAGGATAATAACATCACCTCAACCAGTCACGGGAAGGGGTAAAAAATATAACTAGTAAATAGCTAATTAATTCTAAATAGTTGCCCAGTAGAAAGAAGCTATTATTGTTAGTGCTGTTATTATTTTTTTGGAGTGGTTTGGCATAAACTGCTCACTCAAACTTCTAACCTTTACAATTCTCACTGAAACCCAAATCTAAATAGACAAATTACACTTGAATCTTGTTGGTATTATATAGAAAACCTCAGAGGTGGCTAAGCACTTTTATAATTACAAATTTTTGAAATGCTAGTTTTTTCAGTGTCAGTTCAGTCTTGGGGGTTTTAATAATAAAATGGCATCATCTATATTCTAATGTTTCTTCATTAAAAATCAGCTTCCAAGGAGAGAATCCGGTTGTATCAATACAAAATCCCAGGAGTGGCTGAGAAATCTGAGCGCTTGTCAAAAAAGACGAGAATGGGTCCTTTAGTAGCTCTGAGGTAGTTAAGTTGAAAATGCCAAGGAAAGTTGTATTTTTGTGGTTGTTCTTTTATTACCCTTTCCAGCAATTTTCCACTTGAATGCCTTGTAAACTTGTAATTTAGGCACACTTTATTCTTTATTGTATTTCAATCTGGGAGGCAAATAACTTCATCAACTTAATCGAAGACCGGGAACCACCAAGAATTCTGGTTAGAGTTCTAGTATTGATTTCGCTCTTAATTTTCCAGTAATTAAATTAGGACAATAACCAGACTACTTTCAGGACTGTGTTGCAAGAACTCTTCTGCTCCATTTTTAGTTCTCCCTTCCCCCTTTCACTGACAGTGTTCAGAAAATTTGTGGAATTGAATTTATCACAGTAAAATTGCTTCCACTGAACAATCTCATATTAAGTAAAATTCAGCATAAAAATCATTTTAATGGCTTTCCTCTTTCCTACAAACTATGCTTATTCCCTTTTTCTCAACACGGTTCTCAGTGCCCCATATGAAACTCATGAAATCAATTTCTCCTGGTTTTGGTCACTCCAATCATTTCCCTGAGCCCCAGAGAGCCTATGACTGAGCTCTTGAGCACTCCATTATTTTCAAAAACACTTAAAAGTACAAAGGAGAATCCAGTCAAGGAGAATAAGACAGATGATAACAAAATGGTCTGGTGTCCTGAAACCAAAAAAATTCAAGATGGAAGTGATCAATTAAATTAAACACTGGTGATGAGCAAAGGAAGATGAGGGCAAAGAACAGGTCCTCAGATTTGACAGGGGGTGGTTGCTGTTGGCTCATACAGGTGTGGTTCTGGTGAAATAAAGTTCGATTTGAATTGTCATGAAGATGGGAGCTGAGAACATGGAGACACAGATTTGCTCTATAGGATAGCAAATAAGTTGGTAGCTGTCATGGACAAAGAAGGAAGGGAAATTTCTTGTCTTCTTCCATTTAAGATTGTTGATTAATATTATAGCACTGACGGCAGAGAAGGAAGGAGACATGTAGTGATGCAAGACAAAAGAGAGAATTATGATTTTTGAGAAAGTGAAAAGAGATGGAGTCCAGGGCACAAGTAAAGGGTTGTCCTAAAATGGGGAAAGAGACACTTTCCCTGCTACAGATGCAGGCAGGCTGGTTGGTAGAAAAAAATAACACTACTTTCTGATTGTTTCATCAGTGAAATAAGAAGCAAAATCACCCACTAAGAGCGAGGAGAACAGAGGAGTAGTTGGAAATTTGAGAAGAAAGAGGAGACGGTGAAGCTGTAAACCCCTGAGAGAGAAAATAAAGCACTTAGGAAATGGGAACTGCGATCGACTGAACTGCAAAAGCCTAAACTAAGGCTCACTTGACACAAACAGACCTGAAATTTAAAAGAGATCAATTACAATATTCTGGTGTTTTTCTCTGGCGATCAACTACAGGCTTGGGAAACATTTATTGACTGTTTATTATGTGCCAAGCACTGTTTGAAGCATCTTACTTCTATTAATACCTTTGAGCCTGCAACAGCCCCATGAGATAGGTACAGATGAGGGACCGAAGGCACAGAGCCATTAGGAAACTTAGCCAAGGTCACACAGCTAGTATCCGCTACCCCAGGATGCAAAGAGTGTAGGTCCAGAGCTCACATCATTAACCACTAAACTATACCACCTTTTTGCAAATAGTTGGGATTAACCAGTGTTGGTTTTCTACCACTTGAGTAAGGCAGAGGGGAGGCAAGGGACCTGAGGGTGTTTGCAAGTAATTAGACAATGGAACCTAAACTGGACAGGGAGGAAGTGAGAATAGGAACTAGAATAGGAAGTAGAATAGGATCCTGCCTGGCTCAGTCAGTAAAGCATGCGACTCTTGATCTTGGGGTTGTGGGTTCGAGCTCCACGTTAGGAGTAGAGTTTATGTTAAAAAAAAAAACAGAATAACAAAATAATAATTTTGTTAAAAATAAAAAAAAGCAAAATGAATAAAAATGATGTCATCAACAGATTGGAAATCCTGGTGTGATTGAAGAATTACCATGGAGGCAGTGAGTTGAATGAGATGTTAGAAATTGAGACTTTGATGGCAGTATAGTTATTCATTAGGACGACAAAATCTAAGGCTTGACCAGAAGAATTGGAAGCTAAAGTCAGAAGGGAAGGAAGGATGAGGAAAAATTGTAAGAGAAAAGGTCAAGGAACTTAAAAAAAAATCAGGGGTTGGATGGATTTTCCACATGAATCAGGGGTGATGAGGGAAAGAAAAATGTGCACTGGGTGTTACACGCTGGGTGTTACACTCTTCACCAACTGAGAAAGATGGACTAGAAGAGTGGGAGATTACTGCAGGATGGATAGAGTCACACAGCCTTGATCCAAATACGGGTTACTTGACTCATCCCAGTTTGTCCAGAACTCTCCCAGTTTTATTTTTATTTATTTTTATTTTTTTTAATTTTTTTTTTTTTTAATTTATGATAGTCACACACAGAGAGAGAGAGGCAGAGACACAGGCAGAGGGAGAAGCAGGCTCCATGCACTGGGAGCCCGACGTGGGATTCGATCCTGGGTCTCCAGGATCGCGCCCTGGGCCAAAGGCAGGCGCCAAACCGCTGCGCCACCCAGGGATCCCTCTCCCAGTTTTAGTACTGGAAATCCTACATCTCGGTCCACTTTGAGCTGGGGATTCTGAGAGAGGAGGAAGGACGAGGTATATCATGGAGAAAGCAATAAGAAGAAAATCCCTACTCCATCTCCAGGCCCTGATGATGTGGCTGTTACATGCAGCTCTTCATCTCAGAAGGTGAGATGTGAGCTTTGCTCAAATGATCTCCTTTATTTGAGACAAAAGTTTCGAACACATTTTCTTCCCATTTTGTCTGATTGTTCCTCTAAGGATAGTGATCATGTTTCCGATCTCATTAAAACTAATATGCTCTAAAAGCGATAGCTAAGTGTCTATGATCAATAAGTGTCGTAAGTGCCTGAACGGGCTCAGTGGGAAACACTGCTCAGTTGACAAAGTCATAGCCCACAAAAGAGCCTGAGCACCCAGGGAAGGATTAGTAGACAGAATCAGCCCACGTCCACGTGTCTGCAGTGAGAAATAGCTCTGCCAGAGAAGCATCTGCATCCTCCACTCCACTATTTCAAAGACTTCTGGGGCTAAGGTTCAGAGAACATCCTATTTCACAGATAAAATATTAAAGGTACTTTAGAAGTTACTAGAGTCACAGCAACCATCTTCTTTGACTGAACCCTTGCATGAATTCTCCACTCAGATTGTGCACGAAATGTAGTTTCTGTGTATTTCCAGTTTCACATGACAACAAATGCTCTATGATAGTTTCTGATTTGTTTGAGGATCGTACGTGGACAAAGTCGTGGCATATTCATTGATTTCAAAATTGCATGTGCGCAAAAAAAAAAGAAAAAAGAAAAAAGAAAAAAAAAAAGGCTGAAAGAATATACCAAAGGTTAAGTAAACAATAATTCAAAAGCTGCAACGAGACCACCAGGCTGATATGAGCTGTCTTCCAGGTCTTTCCTACCTTCTGCCCAAGATTGGGAATCTGAGAAGCCACAACAATGCAAACACATGAGGGTGATTTACAAGCTCAAGCTTGCGTCCAAGTACACCGGACACAGAGGAGCAGGGAATTGGACCCCAAGCTCAGTCACTCATCAGGAAATGCATCCTTATGGATTTGGAGAGAACTGAGAGACATTATCACCAATGGTCCTATTATTATGGAAGGATTCTTCCCTGAGATTCTTCCCCTGTTTCAACTGACCCTGAAGCACTGTGAACACTTTGGAAGAGAAATGTCAAGGAAATAAATGTTATACATTGCTAATTTTAAATGCAAAAAAAAACAAAAAAACAAAAAACAAAAAAAAAAAAAACGTACTCTTCTCTCTCCTTGCTCTTGTCACTAAATTTCTCAAAGGCAAAATCTACATTTCTTCAACTCCAACTCATCCTTGGCCTACAATCTGACCTCGGCCCATTCTGTCTTAGAAGGTCACCAGTCATTACATTGGTAGTCATCTCTGAGAAAGTCTCAGTTTCCTATGCTTGTAATATTTTGAGCAAATAGGGATGCCTGGGTGGCTCAGTGGTTTAGCACCTGCCTTCGAGCCAGGGCGTGATCCTGGAATCCTGGGATCGAGTCCCGCATCGGGCTCCCTGCGTGGAGCCCGTTTCTCCCTCTGCCTATGTCTCTGTCTCATAAATAAATAAGTAAATAAATAAATAAAATATTTTGAGCAAATAGAGAATAAACTATTTGCATGTAAATATGAGCTGATGGTTATATATTTGTTAGTCTCACACGAGTTTATAAATCAGAAAAAAAATCCTTGGATAGACCACATATCTTAATTATAGGTCTAAACTTCCATCTCTCCTTGAAATTTCAGAACGACTTAAAATCATTTGCTATCTTTTTCCTGAAATTATCTCACCTCTGTCCTATTTTTAAAAATATCTCTTCTCAAAAAAAAAAACCTCTTACTCACCTATTATTTTCTTTTCTTCCTTCTACCCCAAAATTAGTTCATTATATTCCATATAATTCTTGAACTTTTAGCAACATGTAACTGCTTTTTAAATTCTTTCAGCTCTTTAAAATTATTTTAAAATTCTCTTTCCTGAAATATATATATAAATATAAATATATATAAATATGTATATATGTATATATAATACCTACTCCATCTATATAACATTATATATATATATATAATTCTTGAACTTTTAGCAACACTTAACTTCTTTATAAATTCTTTCAACTCTAAAATTATTTTAAAATTCTCTTTCCTGAAATATATATATAAATATAAATATATATAAATATGTATATATATGTATATATAATACCTACTCCATCTATATAACATTATATATATATATAATTCTTGAACTTTTAGCAACACTTAACTTCTTTATAAATTCTTTCAACTCTTTAAAATTATTTTAAAATTCTCTTTCCTGAAATATATATATAAATATAAATATATATAAATATGTATATATATGTGTATATATAATACCTACTCCATCTATATAACATTATATATATGCATATATATGTATATACATATAATGTTCTTTCATTAGTGTCCTTAATGGCTTTTTTTCTTCCTCCTGTCTCCAAAGATAGGTAATCCCCAAGAACCAACAGCAGGACTTCTCCCTGCTTTCTACAAGACTAATCTTCATTAGCCATGTTGTTTATTATTGTGATTTCAACTGCTGTTTCTAAACAGAATGTAGTCCAACAAACCATTTTATTTCTACCCGGGTCTCCCACAGTTATCTCACATTCTATCCAAAATCCCACTCATCTTCCCAAGCAAAACCAGTTCTTCTGATTTCCTTAACTCTGTTGAAGAAGCCACCAACTTCATGGTCACTCAAACTTAAAAATCTCTATTTCTGATCCATCCTAGTCAGAAAGTTTAACTTATTCCACCTCCACTCTAGATCTGATCATAAAAGCTTCTTAAGTGCCTCTCTGTCTCAGTTTTCCCATCTTCCAGTCCACCTAGAATTTTCTTTCCTTTTTAATATTTTATTTATTTATTTTACAGAGAGAGTGCACAAGCAGGGGGGTGGGTGGGGGCGGGTAGGAGAAGCAGATTCCCTGCCAAGCAGGGAGCCCAATGCAGCACTCGATCCCAGGACCCTGAGATCATGACCTGAGCCAAAGGCAGATGCTTAACTGACTGAGCCACCCAGGTGCTCCTAGAATTGATTTTCAAATTGACCTTCTGAATCCTGGTATTATAAGCTCCTTTATTCAGAAGCCTTTGACAGGCTCCAACTGTATGGCTAAAGAAAGTCAAACCTCCTAGCCTGGCACCCAAGGCCCTTTCAGGCTGTGTGTATTTCTCCAAAGATACATATCTTACGACAGAGTCTCATCTCTTAGGCTCTAAAATCAGAAACAAGAACATCATGATTAACCAAAATTACCCTGGAAAAGTCCTTCGACAGGAGCTCCACTGGAGACCACGAGTTGGTTCAGCACAGCCAGTTTTTCCTCCAGCATTGGAACAGATTCCTGTCTCTTTGGTTGAGCACCAGATGAGGTAGTTGGCTTGCTTTTAGGGTCCATTTTATATGAAAAATGCACATATGCATATCTTTAAAAATTAGAATCACACTCAGCTCAGTGATATGCTCGCACTTGAGAGACACCCAGAACAGAGGCAAACTGAAGGCACCAAAGATTCTCAGGCTTCCTGTCACGCTCACTCCGGGCAATCATTGGGAGGAATGATGGGCAGCAGTGCCAGCACTATCTAAATTGTAATGTTTCTCTTTTTTATTTCTAGGATTGTTGGTTTCTTTTGCTAAGATAATGGCATTCCACTGTTACGTCTTTTTAAAAAGTTATTTAGATACTTGCCTTTATTTCCCCCACCCCACCCGAGCATCGAGGACAGGAATCAGGCCATATTCCTATTTACATCTTTACAGCACGTAACACTGTACTGATTCACCCTGTAGATATTTTCTCAGTGAACCAAATTCGCCTTGATCTGTTTCTAATAGTTAAGTGAATAACAGGGTAGTTTTAAACAGAATATGCCCGATGGTAATGTCATTTCCTATTTTATTGAGAATCCACGTCTTTTTCTGTGAGGACGTATTGACAAAGCCTTTTCTATTGAATCACTGCAGAGCAGCAGCTTTTTTTTTTTTTTTCCCTAAACAAACTAAACTATTTCACGGGTAGTAATAAAACAGTAAACTCCAGTGGAGGCAGCGAAACGGAGTGATATATGCTTAGTGTCTACACCTGATAACCAAAATACGCATGTCAAAGTATATTTGACACATTTTCATATATCTAGATTTCAAAATAATGATAACTTAGAGTCGTGATTTTAAATAACAAGAAAATAACTGCTGAGTCATCATGATTGTATGAAAATCATGGGAAAAAAAAAAAAAAAAAACCTTGATAGCATCCCTGCATTAAACTAGGTAGTTTGCCAATATTATTTAAATATACTCGATACCTAAAAACTTCCCTAGAAAAAAAAAAGCCATAATTCTACTACCCTATGTAACCTAAGATTGTAACTAGAGCTATATTTAAGTAGCTTGATATTTATAATATTTAATATTGATATTGATATTTATTTATATTTATATTTAAATATTTACCTTGGGGGAGTGAGGATAAGATACCCAGAGCTGCTTCTGGGACTCAACTTAAATAGACCACCCTGTGCATTTTGGGGGGGAACACACCAAAGTGAATTTTGGACTCGCTGCCACATCCTCTAGGTACCTGTGTTTGGTCCTTCCTGAAATTCAGTGATGAACCTACCCTGTAGCATCCGGGAGTGCACACCTGGCAGGTCTGAGACGTCACCTGGAGCTGGGGCAGGGCTGGTGAACGTGTCCCAGGAGCACCAAAGGGAAGCTAAGGGGGGGTGGGGGGGACTCGAGGTGTGTCACACGGCCCCGCTTCCCTGGGCAACACCTGCAGGGCCTGGAGAATGTTCCTGGGAACATCGATCCCCCCCACCCCCTCCCCGGGAAGGTCGGAGCTAGAGGGCCCTGGGGGGGGGGGGCGGTGGAGGGGGGCTCGGCCCTGCAGGCTGCCCTCTAGGGGCAGTGGAAGGAAACGGCTGCACCGTGAGGTTCATGTTCCAAACACCAGCCTGGGTACCTGACAGGGGCCCAAAGTAGAGGCACCCCCAATGGATGTGGGGGTGGGCCTCTGGCATTTGGAGCTGGACAAAGATGCTTCTGCGTCAATGATGCAAGGAGTGCTTAGTAGAGAAAGACCTTCCTACCTAGACATGTATTTGGGTTTCTCCCATATGCCCAAGGATGCTGCCCTGAAGGAGAAAAGCTGTAAGTCGGAATCAGGAAAGAACAGAATGTATCCAGGCTTTGGGACCAGACAGATAGGTGTCCACATTCCAGCTTCCCCGTTTCCTAGCATGATATGCTTTTTTTTTTTTTTTAAGATTTTATTTATTTATTCAAGAATACACAGAGAGGAGAGAGAGAAGCAGAGACACAGGCAGAGGGAGAAGCAGGCCCCATGCAAGGAGCCTCCAATGGGACTCGATCCAGGGTCTCCAGGATCACACCCTGGGCTGCAGGCAGCGCTAAACCGCTGAGCCACCCGGGCTGGCCCTGGCATGATATCTTGAGCAATAGATTTAGTCTCTCTAACCTTACCTGTAAAATGTAGAGTCTGATATACAAAGTGCCTCAGAAATAGGACACAGTTGATGAAAGGAAGGTCTACTTGTTATTTTGATTCAATCTAATACAACTGGGATCTCTGAGAGTCTGGGCGGTTATCATTCAGTGCTGTCCCTAGCTGCCTTTAATAAAATGCTGGGGATCCCTGGGTGGCTCAGCGGTTGAGCACCTGCCTTTGGCCCAGGGCCTCATCCTGGAGACCCAGGATCGAGTCCCACGTCGGGCTCCCTGCATGGAACCTGCTTCTCCCTCCACCTGTGTCTCTGCCTCTCTCTCTCTCTCTCTGTCTCTCTCTCTCTCTGTCTCATGAATAAATAAATAAAATCTTTAAACATAAATAAGTAAATAAAATAAAATAAAATCTGGCACCTCCACCTACAAGACTCCAGACCAATAAGAGCCAGACCAAATATGAGATGCCACAGGAAAACCTACTGTTCCTAAAACTGCTGCCTTTTGTACTCTGGATATAGATTTTTAATCTTTCCCATGAACATCAGAAGGTAGCCTATCTATCTAATCCCCCTCTTAGAACAGCTGATATGCCCAAACAGAACTTTCATCTGTGTGTCGGTATTTTTGGTTCTCCAAGGGGCCAGGAGCCTCATCCTGAGTTAAGGTGGTCAGAATCAGCAGGGTGGGAGTTCATGTAATGGGAGGGACCAACCTACCCACCTAACACCTGCCAGTCTCCTTGACTAGTATTGATTGATACACCTAGGCTCAGATTATTCTAATCCCATCTCATTCTGCCCCCCGAAGTTTTCCCTCTCCCTCCTGTTTTTTCATGAGCCCCTTGGACACTTACTTCAGCCTGGATTTAAAGTACATCTTTAGCTTAGATTTTAAACTTAGGACCTCTTTATTTTTTTAAGATTTTATTTATTTATTCATGAGAATACACACAGAGAGAGAGAGAGAGAGAGAGAGAGAGAGAGAGAGAGAGGCAGGCTACCTGCAGGGAGCCTGATGTGGGACTCGATCGTGGGTCTCCAGGATCACACCCCAGGCCAAAAGTGGTGCTATACCGCTGAGCCACCGGGGCTGCCCTTAAGACCTCTTTAGAGTAATTTTACCCAGCCCTCATCCCACAAATATCCTACCTGTCTCAGATGATTCCTTTCTCCCTAACAGCTCTCAAAAGACCAGATAGTTAAGGCTGCATTTTTTTCGTTAAGAGATAAGAGCTATTCTCTGAAGACGCTGAACCAGCGCTAAGATTCTTCATAAATGTAGCTATAGATATAGGATCAACTGATTGCATTAGTTAGTTTCTGTTAATTAATATTCCTATTGAGGAAAAACTCAGAAACTATACAGAAATGGCTATTCATCCTTTAACAAAGAATGTAGTTAATGCACAATAACTACATATTACTTAATAACTAATATGATGGCTTTTGTCTAATCTCTTTATGGCAGAGCATGTGCTTGGGAGTTTTGTGCTTGGGTTCTTCCTTTCTTCTTTTTTAAATTCCCATCATAAAAAAATAAAATAAAATAAAATAAAATAAAATAAATAAATTCCCATCATAATGGTGGATTTCCATGAATCTGTTTTTCTCCTCTGGAACCTCTAATGACCAAGAGCATATATTTCCAGGATAGTAAGATGGGAAGTAAATGGTGTAGGAATGAATCTGTGGCCTAAGAATTGCAAGGGATAGTAATACATAGCCCTGGTATTACAAAAACTCCAAGTATTACACTGGATTTTGGAACTTGTTAGGTCCCAATGTGTCATAATAGATGGACACTGACATCCACCTTAAAGTACTAGAGAGTACCTCTCATTTCCTCCATGGTTTCAGTTTAGCATTCTATCTTTTATGCTCTTATTGACTTGTAAAGTAATGAATTCATTGAAGAGGAAAAATTAATGTTTTTGAATGGATGTTTGTCAATATTGCCATAAAAAAAAATGTTCAAGTGCTGTACTGGTGCACTCCGTCCTACAAAAACAAGCACTGTTTCTATCCATATGTGAAAGAGAATTTGCCACACTAGTCAGTTACAAAACCTAATCTTTTGAATTACTTTGAATTAAACATCAAAGACTTAGATGCCAGAAAAGGCGACAACAGATTTTTTCCCCCATATCCACATTACAAAACTGCAACTCCGAAAAATCTTATTTTAGGAGTTTACTGCTTTCTACAGTCCCTGTCATCAAGTTTTGACATAAAGTATTTCAAGCACCCAATTTAGAAAACAAACAGCTATTAAATGTCCAAAATGTCTATCGCTATAGATGTTTTAATAACAGAATAATGTTAATGTGCTTCTCTCTGCCTCCTTCTGAAAAAATAGGCAGTTCAAGGTGTGTTTATTCACTCTTACAAATATATTTCCCCACTCTGTCAAAAAGAGAAGCATAATTCAGTTGAAGTGCATCAGAACTGTGTTTCCTTATACCATATTATGTGACAAGCTGTAAATAAAATGAACTCTTTATGAATACATTATGCATGGGATATGTTCCCAGGGTGGCATATAAAGAGTATTTTAATGACATACATTTTTCTAGGTAACCAAAAGCAAGTTGCTATTTCAACAACCCATGGACTGAATATAAAGCAATTTTAAAGTGTCCTAACACAAACTCGGTAGTCCCGGCCCTTGAAATATTCATATGTCAGCACAGTAAGCTTCATCTTAGAAAATTATTCCTTTAGGAAATTTTTAAAAAAGATTTTATGTATTTATTCATGAGAGACCCAGAGACATAGGCAGAGGGAGAAGCAGGCCTCCTGCAGGGAGCCCTATGTGGACTCGATCCCGGGGACCCCAGGACCATGACCCAAAGGCAGATGCTCAACCACTGGGCCACCCAGGCATCCCTTCCTTTAGGAAATTATATTGACCACATGAACTTTTAAAAAATACCTTAGGTATTTAGTATAATATGAATAGAATTTCTATTTCAATGTTAAATTTCTTTAAACGATTTCTAGCATTGCATGCCTTTTAGATATAAATGAGCATATACAATTATTATTTTATTAAGTTATGTGAATAATTGGGACACAGAGCCTCCAAATTTTATAATTTAGCAGGGAAAATAACAAACCAAAAGCCATGCATAATGTGAAAGTGCTCATAATATACTTTATTAAAAAGCTAGATAATAAACTTTATATAAGGAATAATCCTGATCTCACAAAAAGAAAACATATATATTCTTAGAAAAACCTAGAAGAAATCCAATAAAATGCTAGCAATAGGTATGTCTTTGGGGATGCATATTCTTTTTTTGTACATTTCTGTATTTTTCCATTTCCTATAATAAATATTTTATTTTCAGAAATAATGACATTCTTTTATTAAACATATTTGTTGAGTACCTATAGTAGGCTAAGCACTTAGGCCAGGCACTGCTCTAGGCACAGAGTGTGCAGCAGGAAACACTGAGTCTTTGCCCTCACAGATAATGCGTTCTTCAAGGAGTGGCATGGGGTAAGGGAGGTGACAAACAATTAACAAATCAATGTATAGATAATAATATTAAGTGGTGATATTTGCGATGAAGTGAGGGGAAAGCAGGTTAAGGAGATAGGGAAATACAGGAAATGGGAAAGTGTGATTTGATAGACAGTGGTCAGAGAAGGCTTTACTGATGAGTCAACGTGTAGGGAGGGGGAGACACGCAGCAAGTGAAAAAGTGGATCTCGCAGGTATCTCGGGGATGAGTGATGGAGGCAGAAGAAATGGCAAGTGGAAGTCCCCAGGGCAGAAGTTTGCATAGCATTCTTGAGAAAGGGTGAGAGCTGGCACTCTGAGTGAGGTGGAAAGTGGAGATGATGAACTCAGAAAGGCAGCGCTCCACTGGGGCTCACAACATTGGCTTAAGGAGACCACTGGAGGGCTTTAAGGAGAGGACTGCCAGGGCCTGACACACATTTGAAAGGCCACAGCCGGGCTGTGTGAGGAATAGACTGTGCAGGGCACAGGGGGAAGGCTTGGAGGCAAATTAGAAATTGTTACAGGGATCCAGAGAGAGCTGAAGCTGGTTTAGATGACAACAGCACTGGCAGGGTAGTGAGAAGTGACCAGATACTTGTGTGCACTCTACGATAAGGGGGAATGAGTGAGGGATCTGGGAATTATTCATAATAAAGTTAAATTGTGTTTTGTATATGTGATAGTAAATTTTGTGTGTCAGCTTGACTGGGCTAAGGGATGCTCAGATAGCTGGTAAACCATTATTTCTGGGTGTGTTTGGAAGGGTGTATCCAGAAGAGATTAGAATTTGAATCAGAACTAAATTAAGTAGATGGCTCTCACTAATGCCAGTGGACAGCATTCAATTTTTTGAGGGACTGAATAGAACAAAAAGATGGAAAAGAGGTGAATTTGCTATCTCTGCTTGAGCTGGGACATCCATCTTCTCCAGCCCTTGGCCATCAGTGCCTTCTTGGACCTTTGGACTCTGCTGAATTATCCCACTGGCTTTCCTGGTTCTCCAGCTTGCGCACAGCAGAGAGTAAGACTTCTCAGCCTTCCTAACTACAGGAGCCAATTCCTATAATAATCTTCTCTTAATCTATCCATCTCCCTATCTACCTATCATCTGTCTATCATCTATCTATCTATCTATCTATCTATCTATCTATCTATCTATCATCTATCTATACCTACCTATCATCTATTTATGTATCTTTCCATCTATTTTATTGGTTCTCTTTCTCTGAAGAACCCTAATACAGCACATATCCTTTTATGAAAGTTCTAATGTAATAACTAAATGTCTCCATTTTCCTATGCCTCAGTGGTCCTAGCTTTAGCTACTTTCTGCAAAAATATATTGGGCTTTTATTTTAGCAGAGAAAGTACTGGCAAAATTTTACGTTAATTATGCAAAGGAAAACTGCCGGGTACAGTTAATTTTTCACACTGTCTATATTCTTGCTATTTCTTGAAGAATTAGTGTCATGGATCCAGTGAATACAATAGACACATTTTTCTAAACTACAGTAGAATCATCTTTTAAACATTCCAGGCTTCTGAAGTGAAGCAATGGACTTACTGCATCTTTAAGTAAAGTACTATTGCTGTTTTCAGATAGGTTGAAAGGATAGCCACCTGCTGACCCTGAGGAATAGGTTTTATGAACAGAGTGACTTGAGGCACCTGGGTAGCTCAGTTAGTTAAGCATCTGACTTGATTTTAGCTCAGGTCATGATCTCAGGGCTGTGAGATTGAGCCATTCGTCTGGCCTTGTGCTGAGTGTGGAGCCTGCCTGAGATTCTCTCTCTGACCCTCCCACTACCCTCAAAAAAAAAATTAAAAATTAAAAATAGAGTGACTAAAATCACTCTATTCTTCAAAAGAATCACTCAGTTCTTCAAAAGATAGATTCCAAAAATTATTGAGGGGAGAGCCCCTGTTGTAAAAGGCTATGTTTTAAATGTCAACTCCAAAATATGGAAGACAAGCTTCCAGAAGCTAAGAATTCAGACATTAAAGCAGAAACCCTTGAGTTTTTGAGTTCCTGCTCACCCTTTACTAGCCAGGTGACTTTGAGCCAGTTACTTAAGTTATTTGAACCTCAGTCTTCTCCATTGTAAAATATAGCAATGTGTATACCAGTGTATAAATTATGAATTCCTAAAGTCTCCAGAATATCAGAGTCTATGCTTCTCTTTAACCCCAGACTTTCCACTCCAGCCAAATTTTCTCCTTATAGTCTCCCAAATGTGACAGCTCCTGATTGCCATGCCCAGGTAACTTCTGCAGTAGAAAATATATATAGGAGGCATCCTTTGAAAGTAGATGTTACTTTTGTTTCTAGGTCTCCTTAGTGCTACTAACTTTAGGTTGCACCTGTCCAGTGTACTCGGTTATTAAATTGTTGTCTTCATTATTAGCTACATTTATTCAGTTTCTTCTTGGTCCCAGGAACATTTTGTTAGGCACTTTCATAAACTTATTTAATTTTAACAGACACTTTAGGTGACCAGTGTTACTTCTCAGAGGCAAGCAGAACAGTGGCCCTCCAAAATTGACCCTGTTCTAATTCCCAGGCCCTGTGATTATGTTATTTTACATGCCAAAGGATATTTTGCAGATGTGATTAAGGTTAAGGACCTTAAAATGGAGATTATCCTGGATTATCCAGTGAGCTCAATCCAACAACAGGCATCCTTAAAAGAGGAGAAACTTTCTGGTGGTTGTCAGAGTGATGGCAATATAAGAAAGGTGTGACCTGCCATTGCTGGCTTTGAAGACAAAAGGGAGCTACAAGCCAAGAAATGCAAGTGCTCCCCAGAATTTGGAAAACATAAGGAAATGGTTTCTACCCAGGAGCTTCCAGAAGGAAACACAGCCCTGCTGACCTCCTGATGTTAGCCCAGTGAGATTCTTATGACTCCAGGTCTCCAGAACAGTTAGAGAACAGCTGTATGTTGTTTTAAGTAGCCTTTGGTTACAATAGCAATAAAAAATTGGTTAAGTATCCCTTCATATTATTTTAAAACTCTAGAGAAATAAGTTTTTCTGTTTTAACTTTTGCTCAGCTTCATCTTCCGGGTTCCCACTCCGTTCACTTTATCATCTGTTGTCCCAGGCATGACACTTTCTCACCTTTCTTCTGATGCTCTGTCACACATATTTAAGCATGATTACCACCTCTTTTATGTTGATACCAAAGTGCCAAATCTTTGATCTATGCCTCATTTGGTGGCATATATGCAGGTATTAAGTGTACAGAAAAAATGTCATCATAGACTTTAACCAATATGTAGGACCTTAAACATGTACCCATAATGAATTGAAATCTGATTTGTGAAAGTCTTAACTAAGACTTAAATAAATAGACTAGCTCCATCAGATTTCACATAATACACTCCCCAGGTTGATATGTCTGACTTTTCCATTTGGTCTAGGAGATAGGTCAGGTTGGCGTTTCACTATAAGAAACCCATAATGGAAAGATCCATTCTGGTTTCAGGCCTAAAACCACATTCCCTCATTCCAGATTCACCCGAAAGCCCTGTACTTAGGGAATTATTGGTTTGTAATGAAGCCTTGATTTTCCCAGCACATGAATAAAAGAAGTTGGATATTCTATCTGGCCTGTGATCGTATCATACTGGATCATAATTATATTATAGATGTCTGTCCTTTAAATAGAACTGTGAGCTCCCTGAGTACCTTGTTCAGTGCTTGCTCTCAGCACTCAACACAATCCATATCATTGTGAGTAGACTCTCAATAAATCTTAAACAAATAAAATTAAATAAATAAGAGGGAAAATGAGAGAATGGATCAAGTTTGCTTGGCTGTCTTTGTACCTTCACTAGCAATGACGTTCTTCTATGTATGGGTACTAGTTTCTTTTCTCCATTTTCCAATACTCCCCCATCCTGATCCTTGGCACTCTCATGCGATCCTCTTTATAGTCACAATTGCCTCCAGCTCAGCTCAATCCTATAGTCTCCCACCCAGGGGGAATAAGGGGTATAATGTTTGATTTTGAACTGACTCTTACAAGATGACTTCAATTCTCTGGACCAATTAAATGTTTACAGATGACTCTTTCACTTTGGGGTGCTTTGGAGCTTTATCAGAAGCTCCTGTGCTGGGCTGTAACTTCAGTGAAGAATACAGTATCTCTCCTTCCCTTAACCTCTTTTCCCCTCAGTCCCTGGTTTCAGGCCTAAAACCACATTCCTTCATTCCAGATTCACCTGAAAGCCCTGTACTTAGAGTTACATAGTATCTCTTCTAGGAAATGCTCTTGGACAGGACCTCCATGGCTCTAGACACTATCTTTGCTATGTGGGTCATATCTAGGCTACAAGGAACATTCCACTTCTTTTAGAAAGGAATGCACTTGCTTCCCTAGCACAGCAATTTGTATTCAGTCTTATAACATGACTTACAGCTAGGTCTCTCCTATACTCAAGATCTCCTGGATGGCAATAAGTTCCCAGGTTATGGGTGTCTCAAAATCCAGGACATAAGTTTCAAGCTCTTGAAATAGTCCCACTGAGGCCTCTCTCTCTAGGCTTGAGAAAAAGGTGGTAAAAATCGCCATCCTACCTCTTTGAAAGGAAGGTACTAGAAAACAAGGTGACAGATTGACAGGTGAAAGATTTCTCTCCTAAGAAATCTTTTCTCAAAAATTCTCCTTCTTCACTCTCTGTCTTTTATGTCAATACAGTGGTCAACCTTCCCAGTTTGCCTGAGACCATCCCAGTTTTAGTATAGAAAGTCCTGCATTTCAGCAAACCTGCAGGCCTTGGCAAAGTGTGACCTATCTCTAGAAGAAAGGTCTAAAAGTCATAAAACTGGTTTTTGGTCACATGCTTCCAAAATCTGAATTTTCAATGTGCCACCTCACTTTAATATGTAGTATCAGTATTATCTCAAATTTTCAGCTTAACATTCCATTACTTACATGCACATACAATGTGATCTACAGATTCAATGCAATCCCTATCAAAATCTCCATGATGTTTTTGCAGAAATAGAAAAATCATCCTAATATTCATATGGAATCTCAAAAAACACTGAATATCCAAACAATCTTGGAAAAAATGAAGTTAGGGGAATCACATTTCCTAATTTCAAAGCTAGAGTAACCAAAGAGTGTGATACCAGCATAAAGACAGATATATAGACATCGGAATAGAATACAGAGAGCCCAGGACAAATTTCTCACATATGTGGTCAAATGATTTTGACAAGGTGGTCAAAACGACTTCAATGGAGAGAGGACAATCTAATTGGCAAATAGTGCTGGGGAAACTGGATATCCACATACAAAAGAATGAAGTTGTAACCTTACCTAATACCACTTACAAAAATGAATTCAAATAGATCAAAGACCTAAAAATTATAACACTCTTTGAAGAAAACATAAAGGAAAAGCTTCACGACATCGGATTTGTCAGTGATTCATTATATATGGCAAGAAAGAAACAAGTAACAACAAAAATAGACAAACTAGACTTCATACAAAAATATTTTTAAATTGTTTATCAAAAGATTCTGTCAACAGAGTAAAAGGACAACCCAAGATTAGAAGAAAATACTTGCGAATCATATATCTGATAAGGGATTGATTATCAAGAATAAATAGAGAATTCCTGAAACTCAACAACAAAATAAACCAATCAACTGAATTCAAAAGTGAGCAAAAAGGGGGCAGCTGGGTGGTGCAATCATTTAAGCATCCAACTCTTGGTTTTGGCTCAGATCATGATTTCAGGGTCATGAGATGGAGCCCTGCACCAGCCTCCTACTTTGCACAGTTTCTCTCTCCCTCCGCCTTTCTCTTCTAAAATCAATCAATAAATAAATCATCCATTTTTTTAAAAATAACAAAAGTAAGCAATGGACTTGGACTTGAATAGAGATTTCTCCAAAGAAGATATCTAAGTGGCACCTGGAAAAATTCAATATCACTAATCATTAGAGAAATGCAAACCAGAGCTATGAGATACCACTTCACATCTACTAGGATGGCTACTGAAAATAAAACAAAACAAAGAAGAGAAAATTTCAAGTGTTGGTGAGAATGTGGAGAAATTTCGACTTGTTCACAGTTGGTGGGAACATAAAATGGTTCAGCCACTGTGGAAAACAGTAGTTCCTCAAAAAATTAAAAATAGAAATACTATATGATCCAACAATTCCAATTTTGGGTATGTACCCAAAATAATTGAAAGCAGGGTCTTGAAGAGATATTTGTACACTCATTTTCATAGCAGCATTATTTGTAATAGCCAAAATATGAAGGCAACTCAACTGTCCATCAAGGGATGAATGGATAAGCAAAATGTGGTATATACAATCAATATTATTCAACCTTAAAAAGGAAGACAATTCTGTTAAGTTTTTATTTATTTATTCATTTAAGTAATCTTTATACTCAACATGGGGCTCGAACTCATAACCCCAAGATCAAGAGTTACATGCTTTCCAACTAAACCAGACAGATGCCCTAAGGAAGATAGTTCTGAAACATGCTGAAACATGAATGAACCCTGAGGACATAATTATACTAAGTGAAATAAGCCAGTCACAAAAAGACAAATAGTATATGATTCCACTTATATGAAGTACTTAGAGTATTCAAAATCAGGGACAGAAAGCAGAATAGTGGTTTCCAGAGGCTGGGCAGAAGGGAGGGTTAGTATTTATTGTTTAATGGGTGCAGAGTTTCAGTTTTACAATATGAAAAGAGTTCTGGAGATGGATAGTGTTGATGGTAGCACAACATTATGAATGTATTTGGTACCACTAAACTATATACTTAAAAATGATTAAGATGGTGAATTTTATGTTTATTTTTACCACAATAAAAATAATGGAAAACCTGTATGAATGGGAGTGGGGGTAAATGGCTAAAAGAATTTAAGTGGCTGCCTGTGGGTTTTGGAACATGAGAAACAGGAAGAGAAAATGAGAGACTTTAAAATAAGACTTTTAACATGGTTGCCTGCCAAACTACATGTATGTGATACTTGAAGAAAAACAAAATTCAATTCCTATTTTATTTATTCATTTATTTATTTATTTATTTATTTATGAGACAGAGAGAGGTGGGGAGGGGCAGAGGGAGAGCATCTTAAGCAGCCTCCACTCCCAGTGAGGAGCCCAATGCAGGGCTTGATCTCACAACCCTGAGGTCATGACCTAAGCCAAAATCAAGAGTAGGATGCTTAACCGACTGAGCCATTCATATGCCCCAAAAACTCAATTCCTATTTAAAGGTATCATTTCCTCGGAATGTTGGAAAATTTATTTCAATGAATCTGATTTTTCATTCATTCACTATCTTTCATTTTCCCTTTCCCGGGGTTCTTACTAAGAGAAATTACTGCCATGACACTGTCCCTTAATCCTATGTGGCCCCTATCAGTGTAGGGACTCTGCTAATTTCATGCCATGTATATGGACAAAGAAACAATTTTTGCTAGTTTTGTGCCATGCTATGGCATGCATAGGTGTATCTGCCTATAAGAATAGAAATTCTTCTTTATTTGAGGTCTTGATACCCCCTCGAAATTCCGGCATGTTAAAATAGGACCCATCTATTCAGAATACACTGATATTTCTGATTTTAGTATGTCTTCTTGGTTTCCAGCCTTCGTAACCCAGGTAATAACTTCTAATGAGGAGGGATATACCCCTCTTTTTATTCTCTTTCTTGTTGGAGGCATCTAGAACAATCTCCTAAATAAGGATGAACTTTTGGAACTCAAAACCTAGGAGCAATTTTTCTGCTTTTCTCCATGCCACATCCTTTGCCCAAGGCAAAAAAATATAAAGCTAACCACCATTTACTTGAATTAAAGTGAAGGTAAAGGGAGAAATACTGGGGGTAAATTGGTTGATATAAAAAAAAAAAAGAAAGAAAAAAGAAAGGGAAACATGATCAGATTGTCATTTAAAAGATTTTTTATTGCTTTGGCTCCTATTAGGACAAGATATTGGAGATAGTCAGGAAAAAGTAAAAAAAAAAAAAAAAAACAGCTTGGAAATTACTGTAATAATAAGTGAGAAAAATCATAAAATAGAAAGAAATGAATTAAAGATATAAAGCCTGACGCTCTTACCTACTGGGCTACATTGCCTCCCAATGAATGGCTCTGATAAACTCACTGGCCTAAGGCTTAATGCCTAGTTAGATTATTGGATTCTGCAGACCCAAGGCATCAGCACTTTAACAGAGGAATTTTCCTTAATAGAGTAGGAGAAATGATTAGGGGAAAGCTGAGGATATATTTACTCCTTACACCTCACTCAGAGGGAAATTAAACCGCAGATGGTTAAAATACTTGCCCAAGGTTCCAAGCTAGAAAATGGTGGTGCTGGGATTTTAATGCCTAATAAAAACATCTCAATGATCCCCTTTGCATGTTAGCAACTGACAGGTTGGAGTTGATATTTTTCAAATGGAGAACTTAACCTATGTGCCTTATAGCGTTCTTCACTGATAAACTATAAGCAAGGGTAATAAAAAAGAGACATCATAATGCCTGTGCCAAAGCCATATTCCTGAATCTGGCTGCTGTACAAAAGTCTCCCATAGGAAATTAATCATGCACCATCTCAGAGACATTTAATGGAGTGGTACACTGTTTATTTGTCAATTGGAGATCCCGAGCTAAGGTATCACCTTTTAGTATCCTACCATCTATCAGCCAAATCAATATAAGAATAAAAAGGCATTGGCCATAGTGGCAGGTTTCTTGGCCTCTGGACAGCATGATGTTAGGGGCTGAGTCATGGACAGTCCTTGGACTGTGTAGCGGACTGTGCAGTGGAGGAGGAGCCTGCACCATCAAGAGTGAAAGGTCAGTAGTCTGCAAGGGCCTGCTAACTAGGGAGGTAAGCATCTCCTCATTATACAACAAGTAAAATAAGTAATGGAGTGGTCCAGAACCTTGTCCAAGGTCAAGCAGTTAAGGAACAACAGAGAATGATTTGTATACAGATTATTCTAACTTCAAGGCCCATGTGTGCTCCTCAGCACTCCTGCTGAGTCACTGTGCTCATTTCTAAGGCAGCTCAGGTTCACCTCATCGTTGCCAACCCACTGGCCTAAAATTCTGAACAATTCAGAAATGGCCATTGTACAAATCCAGATGCTGGATTTCACAATTGTTCCTAAGACACATTCCATCTCAGAAAAAAAAAGATGGGAAGAGAAGAGAAGATGAGAAGAGAAGAGAAGAGTAAAGAAGAGGAGAGGAGAGGAGAGGAGAGGAGAGAGAAGAGGAAAGAAGAGAAAGAAGAGAAGAGGAGAGGAGAGGAGAGGAGAGGAGAGGAGAGGAGAGGAGAGGAGAGGAGAGGAGAGGAGAGAAGAGAAGAGAAGAGAAGAGAAGAGAAGAGAAGAGAAGAGAAGAGAAGAGAAGAGGAGAGGAGAGGAGAGGAGAAGAAAAAAGTGATGGCACAGTCCTTCTCCTTCGGGCAAGATAGCATGTGACATTCATTCCCACCAGCAGAGGTGGCAGGAGGAGACGGAAGAAGAGAAGGGGGAAACATGGGTCACTCAGTAGGTTAAGTGTCTGACTCTTGGTTTAGACTCAGGTCATGATTTCAAGGTTATGAGACCGACCCCTGAGAAGGGCTCTGCACTCAGCATGGAATCTGCTTGAGATTCTCTCTCTCGCTCTCCCTCTGCCCCTCCTTCCTGACTTGTATGTATGTGTGCTTTCTCTCTTTCTCAAATAAATGAAATGATTCTTTAAAAAAGAAGAAGAAGAAGAAGAAGAAGAAGAAGAAGAAGAAGAAGAAGAAGAAGAAGAGAAGGAAAGAGATAGGAGTTAGACTGAGAGGAAGCAGAAAGCAGTTTGGGAACAGAGTCCACATTATATACCTATCCTGATCTTTTCACTCTATTTGCCTCTTTTCTCAAACGCAGCATCATAGTTTGGGCTGCTAACAAACTACCACAGACTAGGTGGCTTAAACAAAGGCCTCTTCACATGGCCTTTCCTTAGTATGTGAACCCAGAAAGAGAGCTCATGCCTCTTCCTCTTCTTATAAGGAAACTAATTTCATCACTGGGACTATATACTTACATGATCACATCTAGACCTAAACTTCCCAAAGGCCCTATATTCAAATACTATCACATTGGAGATTAGGGGTTCAACATATGAATTTGTGGGAGGAGACGTAACACAAATATTCAATTCATAACACTCAGTCAATATCACTATCACAAGTTCAAAGAAGTAACAATAACTAAACTCCATGGCTGATACTGAGCGTTTACTTTTAAATTACTACGTGGCTTGAAATATTAACACCTGTAAAATTGATTTACTTTTAGGTCAAGCAAACTAACATCTCTCACCCAAAATAACTGAATTATATTAATTTTATCAACAACTTTAGTTGAAGTTCATAATTAAAAATTTTCAAGTGCCAAGTTTCATAAAATCTAAACATAAATAGTTCTAAATACCTTTAATGCAGAGTTTAATGCTATTTATTGGCAATGAAAAGTATTTTCTTAAAAAGGGTTTTATAAAAATAAAAAAAAAGAAAAAATAAATAAATAAAAAGGGTTTTATCTGAATGGTGGGGAAAATGGGTAACTATTTCCTACTTCCTCTTTTCACTTCCTTGCATGAACCAAATTTACTAAAATATGGATTTATCACTTTTGTAGTTAAAAGAAAAATTACCAGACTCTGACTTTTTTTTTTTAGAGAGGGAGAGAGAGCCAGAATGAGAGAGAGAGAAAAGGAGAGAGAGATGGAGAAAGAGAAGCAGAGGGAGAGGGAGAGAGAGAAGCTCAAGCAGGCTCCGTGCCAGCTCAGAGTCAGGTCAGGGGGCTCCATCTCACAACCCCAACATCATGACCTGAGCTGAAATCAAGAGTTAGATGCTCAACTGACTAAGCCAACCAGGTGCCCCCCGATTTCTGACTTTTAATGCTACTTCTGGTAGTAGTACATGAAATATTTTTCCCTTATAAAAATAATAAATAATGAAAATATTGAATAAAGATGAAAGGACCACACTGGAAATTGGGCTTGAGGTTTGAGTATTATGCAAGGCAGTTTCCTACTCATCAACCTCCTGGTGCACTAAAGCAACCTGTACAAGTGTTGTAAAGTCACACTCTCTAAACTTAGGTCTTTCCTGGGACACTCTAAACTAAGCAAAAACCAGGATGGAAAGCAGTGAGTTAAACTCAACAGCAAGACTTCCAGAGGAAATAAAAAGCAGTGAAAGGTTATTAGCATTGAAGTCAAAATAGAAATGGTCTACTTTACTTAAGAAAAGGAAAAGGCTGGGATGCCTGGGTGGCTCAGCAGTTGAGCATCTGCCTTTGGCTCAGGGTGTGGTCCCAGAGTCCTGGGATCGAGTCCCATTGGGCTGCCTCCAGGAGCCTGCTTCTCCCTCTTCCTATGTCTCTGTCTCTCTGTGTCTCTCATGAATAAATAAAATCTTAAAAAAAAAAAAAGGAAAGGAAAAGGCACTGACATTGTCACTTTCCACTCTATTAAAGGAATAATCAGAAAAATGTAATGTCACCAAAATTAAATAACATCATGAGCATGACAATGACCTAGAATACAATAATCCATGTAAAGAAAAAGAAAATAGATACCTGAGGGCTAATGCCATTTACATTCAATTAGACATCATTTCTCCCTTATTATTTCATAGATAACCTTTTTATATATCTGTTCTTCCCACAAATAATTTTAATGCTCTTTATAGTCATACAATTTAGCAAAAAAAGGAGGGAATTAGGACAAAATTTTTTTTAAGATTTTATTTATTTATTCACGAGAGACATAGAGAGAGAAAGAGAGAGAAAGAGGCAGAGACACAGGCAGAGGGAGAAGCAGGCTCCACGCAGGGAGCCCGATGTGGGACTCGATCCCAGGACTCCAGGACCATGCCCTGGGCCGAAGGCGGTGCTAAACCACTAAGCCACCCAGGGATCCCCAGAACTTTTTAAATCTAGCACAATAAATCTCCTAATTTTCTTCATTTCTTATGAAAACAATTAATTGTTGTTTAAATTGTTTTGGATTATCCTCAACTCCTCAAAAACATTATTGTCAGTTACATCAAGAGGTAAAAGGTAGCCTTTTAACAAAGTTGTGCATATAACATAATATCATCTTTGATGTCATAGAATACGAATGATCATTTTATGTATCCTTTAAAACTCAGATTGGATAATCTGAGTATTTTAAAATTAGGAAATATTAATAAGAAATGTAAGAAAGATAATATCTCACCAAGTTCCTCTTCATATCATTTTTCATCTATCACACACACACAACATTGGGACAATGTAAAAACAAAATTTTCTCTTGACCCAAAAACTTTCTCACAAAAGTAGTAAAAACAAAACAAAACAAAACAAAAAACCAAGCTTTTCTTTTTAAGATTTTATTTATTTATTCATGAGAGACACAGAGAGAGAGGCAGAGACACAGGCAGAGGGAGAAGCAGGCTCCCTGTGGGGAGCCCCATGTGGGACTCGATCAGAGGACTCCGGGATCACGCTCTGAGCCAAAGGAAAGGCTCAACCCCTGAGCCACCCAGGAGTCCCAAGACTCAAGCTTTTATTGTTGAATAAGCATCAAAGCAGATGCCCACCTTAGGGAATGCACTAAAAAAAAAACTGCAGAGAAAGGAATCTCTTCTCCTTATATAGCCAAGCTGACTCAACTCCTGATATACATGTTCTGAAGATAAAAAATAGCAAGTCTTCAAATAAGAGTACTTTCCAGCACCATTTGTCACGCATCATAATTCTCAATTTACCTGATAATTGGGGTGGCCACCTGGGTTAGATAATTGGCTATATCCAGAAGAGAAACAAACTTCTCATAGCCCTATGACGGGAGGCAGTTTTGCAATGTGGAGCAAAACACCCCCCAGAGGTAGGCTCCTACCTTCCCACAGGGACTGGGTGGAAAGGGCAGTCCTCTTGAGGCCTATGTTCAAAGAGATGGTTCCCAGGGTCCAAGAGAAAGACGTTCTTGAGCACAAAGCTGACAAAAGACTTATGTATCTAATCTTCAAAAGATTTTATATACATTGCAAAGAAAGGAGGAAGTACTTACAAGTTTTCTAAAGTAAATATTCTAAGTAAAAGGAGAATCCCCTTCTCTTATTTTCAACAGAGAAAACTTTTTTATTTTTATTTGTCTCTACGATAACTATGTATAAAAACTATATACATATGTGCGCATATACAACTATGTAAACACTGTTCTATGCACATTTGTGTACATACACATACAGTACGATATTAACCACATATAATAAAAATTTATGGCAAAAAGACTATATGGTAAATGACGGTAACAAGAAATACTAGATGGTAAAAATCCACCAAGAAGTTAACATCAGTTATGTCTGCATCATAATTTTTATTTCTTTCCTCTGCTTTACATTAAATTATTTTTTTATCACAATGCATATTCTTTTCAGATGAAATTAAAATAAAAAACATAGGTTGTTTCGAAAATATTAAAAAAAAAAGTGGGGGGATCTCAGTGAGTGGGTGGCTCAGTGGTTTAGCAGCTGTTTTTGGCCCAGGGCGTGATCCTGGAGACCCGGGATCGAGTCCCCACGTCGGGCTCCCTGCATGGAGCCTGCTTCTCCCTCTGCCTGTGTCTCTGCCTCTCTCTCTCTCATGAATAAATAAATAAAATCTTAAAAAAAAAGAAAATATTAAAAAAAAATTTCCTGAGAATTCTCTGCAAAAACTTCCTCATCTGTGAGACAACAAAATGCCAATTTTTAAAATTAAAAATGATGTAAGGCATTCTGTCCACTTAGTTGTCCTGCTTTGTTTTATTGGTTTCAAAGCGGTTTGTTAGGAAGGCTGAGACCAGGGTGAGTTTCTCTGAACTCAGTTTCTATGCCTGGCAGCATTCACATATTGGCCAAGGAGAAAAGTTGTTTGCTCTTCAGCGTGATGAGTGCAGAGAGCCAGACACAGGTTCAGCGGCTGAGTCAATGAGCAATAAAAGTAATGTTTCATAGCAACAGTGATTCAAGTAACAGGAGCTGAGCTATTTTCAGAAAGCTTCTCTCATCTGAGATGTAAGACCTTACTACTGCCTTTCTCCCTTAGGAATTCTTTTCTCACGAGAGAAATGGACTTCCTTCTCAAGATGCATCTCAATCCCCGCAAGTGGACACAGAGCCCAAGTATTTCCAAAAAGCTTCTCAGCCTCCCTGAAAATAAATTGCTACATGGATTGTCTCATCAGATCACCAACCAGATGGCAGCCCAAAGTAAAAACCTTCTGGGACGCCTGGTTGGCTCAGCAGTTGAGTGTCTGCCTTTGGCTCAGGACCACATCGGGCTCCCTACATGGAGCCTGTTTCTCCCTCTGCCTATGTCTCTGCCTCTCTCTGTCTCTGTGTCTCTCATGAATAAATAAATAAAATCTACAAAAAAAAGAAAAAAAAGTAAAAACCTTCTGGGGTTGAGGGTGACAATTCCACCACAAAAGGAACACAGCATGGAAATCATAGTGTTGAGAAGAAGCGTTTGGTTGAAATCGTTGCAATCCAGAGTGCTTGGAACACTGGAAGCCTTTAGGCAGGAAGCCCTAAAGTGCAGTGCAACACGCAGAAATACATATAGGCCTGGGAGTCAGGTAAAACTGACTTCAAATCTCTGCTTAGTTACATACTAGTCATATGACTTTGGGCAAGTTACTCTGCTTGACTTTTGTTTCCTCATCTGAAAAATAAGGACATCAATCGTTTCATTAAAGAGTTGCTGTAAAGATTGAAACTATACATAAAATTCCTGGCACAATGTAGGCACTCAATAACTGGTAGCTCTGTAATATTCCTAAAGTACTGCTGGGACATGACTGGACATTGAGAAGATTTGATTTGGCTGGGAATTAGGCTATACACGCAATTTTTAGACAGCCCAAAGTGATCTCTCTTCTGTGTATTTCTTCAACATTTTTATCCATATTATGCCTTGAAGCTATTGTATCCACCTTGTGTTCTTAAATTTATTATTTCCCACACTAGAGTTGAGCTCTTTGAAAATAGCAACCATTGAATTTATGATGGATTAATGTTTCGTGCTTTGGGCAAATTTATCTACCTTATGAGAGGAACTGATACCAGAGAAGGAGGTTGTATTTTCTAAAAGAGCCAGAAAAAAAAAAAAAAACATGTATATTGCCTTCATATCTGTGTTTACAACTAACCATACTATGAAGAATGCAAAGCAAAAATAATAATGGTAATTTAATTCAATGGTTTGTGAAATTTCTGCTTATATTTGTCCCATTAAGCACATAAAGTGCTTTAAAGATACAGAATGTAAACATGGTATATGGGTTAGAGGAAAGCATGCAAACATCATTACATAGATTTGGTTTGAAAGAAAGGGCAAAGATATTCATTTAGTTCAATTTAAAAATGAGTTAGTCCTCCTTCCTTCCTTTTGCTCCTTCCTTTCCTCCCTCCTTCCCCACCTTTCTGGGTAGTTGAGTGCTAATGCCACTAGGTAGGGCCAAGCAAGGCAATTTTCAATTTGCCTTTCCATCTGCATGCTCCACTGCTCCCTTTCATGAACTCTGCTCCAGCTAAATTAAAGCACTTGCTCTCTCCACCCTGATGACTCTCCTGCCTGATGCAGCCAGGCTTCACTCCCAGCTTCCTCCTTACCACCTGCCCCATCTGTCCTTCAAGACATAAAATCTCCAGGGCGACCACCACCACAAGACAGTATTTCCCCCCATTGTAACTGTTTCAGAATTTTCTCTGGGCCTCTCTCATGGCCTGTAACTTTCTCTGTTGTGTTATTATGATTTGAGGTACATCCTATCATCTCAACTGGATTGTAAGCTTGTTCAGAACACGAAGGGAAAGATTTCCATCAGAGGAATCTTGTCATTCCCTAAAGTATATAGAGTAGTATCTGTAACCCACTACCAGACATTCAGAATCTATTGATGATTTATTAGGAGACAAAAAGGAGAAAGGCCATATTAGATAACAAGAACAAAGAAATGAGGGTGGAAATTAGTAACATTCACTCATTCATTCAACACAAACTGAGTTCCTGCTATGTGTCAGGCACGGTGAAGAAAGATAGAGAGATGGAAATAGTGGAAGGCAAAGATACTGTAGTGGCAGAAGCAATATGGCTC
Source organism: Vulpes lagopus (assembly GCF_018345385.1). Classification (NCBI taxonomy): domain Eukaryota; kingdom Metazoa; phylum Chordata; class Mammalia; order Carnivora; family Canidae; genus Vulpes; species Vulpes lagopus. The sequence continues at coordinate 36,450,730 of NC_054844.1, forward strand.
CATGGAGATCTCCAAAGATCGGCCTAAGAGTAAGGATTTCAGATTAGAGTTGATAAGAAGCAAGTATAATGATTTATAATTATGATTTATCATACTATTAATGAATTAGGATTTATAATGATTGTTTACAATGCCTCTTAATAGACACTATTTCATTTAACCATCACAATTACTCTGTGATATTCACAGATGAAGAAACAAGTTTATTTTTTTAAATTTTTATTTATTTATGATAGTCACACAGAGAGAGAGAGGCAGAGACACAGGCAGAGGGAGAAGCAGGCTCCATGCACCAGGAGCCCGATGTGGGATTCGATCCCGGGTCTCCAGGATCGCGCCCTGGGCCAAAGGCAGGCGCCAAACCGCTGCGCCACCCAGGGATCCCAAGAAACGAGTTTAAAGAGACTAAGAGACCTGCCTGCGGTTAACACCAAGGTTAATAAGGTTAGTAGTTGCTGCAGTTAGTACAAGACAAGGCTAGGATGCAAGAGTAGGGCACTGTGGCTCAGGATGCCCCCACACCATGCTCTACACCTACCATCCTTAGGTGGAGTAAAGCCTTTATAAAGAGAGTAATTGTCAGAAAATTCCCATGACAGCAGCCTTTTGGGTTAAGGAGTTTGCAAGGAGCTTAAGAGGACATACTGAAGATATACCCAGTGACTCCCTACCTTCATCCACTAAGCTACGTTCTCAAAAGTCTCCAGAAAATAACCCTATCAAATTCTACTCTGAATCTGTTGTAGAAGACACACAACATCAGAAATGCACAGACAGTGTAAAAGCTTAATACAAAGGCTTTTGTATTTGTGTTTGTTTTTTTGTGTCTGTGGTTTTTTTGGTTTGTTTTTTGTGTTTGTTTTTCCAGAAAAGATACCTAATTAATTAGCATTATATGGGGGGAAAAGATCATCTCACCAGAATAAGGGACATTCCCAAAGATAGGTGATCTTGAATCTTCAAAAGGTCAATAGTATAAACGACAAAACAAAACTCTGGAAACTAGATTTAAAAATTTCAAGGGATAAAGACAACTAAATGAACTATGTGACCTTTGACTGGGTCCTGGATTTTTTTTTTTTTTTTAAGGAGGCTATCAGGAACATTATTGGTACAAGTAAGGAAACTTTTTTTTTTTTTTTTTTTTTTTTTTTTTTTTACGATAGTCACACACACAGAGAGAGAGAGAGGCAGAGCAGAGACACAGGCAGAGGGAGAAGCAGGCTCCATGCAGGGAGCCCGACGTGGGATTCGATCCCAGGTCTCCAGGATCACGCCCTGGGTCAAAGGCAGGCGCCAAACCGCTGCGCCACCCAGGGATCCCAAGTAAGGAATCTTGAGTACTGACTATATTATAGTGATACAATATTAATTGTATTAAATTAATACAATATTAATCAATATTAAAACTGTGGGTTTAACAAGGGCATTGCACTATGTGGGGAAATGATGGTTCTTAAGATATAATGCTGAAATACTTAGGAATGCAGTGGCATGATGCTTGCAACCTATTTTTATTTTTTAATTTTTTTAAAGATTTATTTATTTGAGAGAGAGTGCAAGAGGGGTGGGGAGCAAAGGGAGAGAGAGAGAAGAAAAAAAAAAAAAAACTTAAGCAGACTCTGAGCAGAGCACAGAGCCCAATGCAGGGCTCCATCTCATGACCCTGAGATCATGACCTGAGTGGAAACCAAGAGTCAGACACTTAACGGACCGAACTACACAGGTGTCCCATTGCAACTTATTTTTAAACGATTCTGCAAGAGAATCACATATGTGTATATGTTGTGAAAGAGAAAAAATCTAAAGTATTAGCGATGTTAACAACTGGTGCATCTAGATGATGTTTGAAGTATTTCAAAGCAAAAAGTTAGAGAAAACATGTCCTCATCTTAGAAGAGTGGGGACCTTTTACAGATCTATACAAGTAACTTTTAAAATATAGACAGACTAACACTAATAGAAATATCTATTTGCTAAATTATCACCAACTGGCAAGGTCTTGCAAACAGTATGGAAATCTCCAGTACCGTCACTGGCTCTCATAAAGCTCAAGGTAAATTGTGTCCTTTAACATTTGTGTGAACTTTCAAAGCAGAAGCAAGCCTTGGCTAAAATTTCAAACTGAAATAATTAGGAAACTAAACAGTGAATGTTCAAAGCAGTCTAACAGTTTCCTGTAATAATGGAAGAGCTTTGAAAGGCTTAACCATAATATTCCTGTGGCTTTTTACAAGGATTAAAGTTAAAAAAAATTTTTTTTTTTTTAGTAATCTCTGCAACAGTGGAGTGAGAGGGGGTAATATGTATAAAAATCATTAAGCAGAAAATCTTCAAGAATTACAGTCTTCAGAAATTCATTTCTGTTATTTTCTCCCTACAGCTCTTCTGCACGAGAAAGGACTGAGGTGGTGCCAAGAATTTTTTTACTATAAAACATTATGATGCCAGGGTAGCTTATACATCCAGGCAACATCTGGCACACCCAGTAAAGAGGACTGCAATTAGTGAAGGGCCTGCTAAAGATATAAGACACATTTAATAGTTAAATCATGATTTCTTTTAATGATGATGAACTCAGTTCAGAGATGGGAAAATACAGTTTCAGATCTTTATTCCTTAAATGCTATGAACAGTAGAAAGAACACAAAACCTATTTTTTCCTCACACTTGAATTCTCAAAGTCCTTATTGAATTTCCACTTTATTGTGTGACTTCAAAATATGTCTGAAAGCTAGCTTTTCACTGTTACTGCATTTGATCTTATAGTACTTTGTATAGATCTTCACATGATAGAAACATTTTGCAAGATGTTTAAATATATGACATTTCTGTGAAGTAGCTGCTTAAATCTAGAGTGACTTGATAATCCTTCAAAATGTAATCTGTAAAGTGCTAAACGAATGCTGGATCTTTTTAGGGAGGAAAAAAAAGATTATTTAATCACATCCCCTCTCAATTTGTGTTGCTTTTTGACCATATCTCATAGTAATCACCACTATGCTGAGGTTTCAAAACCTAAACATCATCAAGCATTAGCTTAAAATCTATCACGTGCAGTTTACTGACCTAGGAAAATAGACCATGACCACAGGGTCACAGCAAAGGTTTCTTGGTCCCTGACAAATGGTACATTATCCAAGAATTCTTAATCATGAATTTCCTTGTAAAATTTTACCCTCATACACATACTGCTTCAAGAAAAATAGTATCTCGGGACGCCTGGATAGCTCAGGGATTGAGCGTCTGCCTTAGGCTCAGGATGTGATCCTGGGGTCCTGGGATGGAGTCCCGCAGGGAGCCTGCTTCTCCCTCTGCCTGTGTGTCTGCCTCTCTCTCTCTGTGTCTCTCATGAATAAATAAATAAATAAATAAATAAATAAATAAATAAATAAATAAATCTTAAGAAAAATAGTATGTCAATATGACAAAAAGATTGCTAAGCCATAAGAAAAATGGTCTTTTTTTTTTTTTTTTTTTAGAATGACTATTCTAGATGGGAATATCCTCTTCTTCAAAATCACAGAAATTCTGTTTCATCTAGTTGTCCTCTTCATTCTCTGGTCATCATTGGTGCTGTCCACAAAATATCTGGGCACCTGATAAGATGCCCTTCTGGGCCTATTTGAAGTCACATTCATCATGTGACTTGGTTTGGCCAAGGAAATACAAGCATAAGTGCCAAGCAGATATTTCAGGAGCCAGTGCTTAATGAAGAGTGCATGGCTCTCTTCCCTTTGCCACCCTGACCAGCAACCTCCAGCTAGAGCAGCTTCACCAGACTGAGTTCTAAAAAGAAGACACTGCAGTGCAGAACCCTCAAATCAGCCAGATGGGCATGCCACAAGAAATAAACCTTAGGGTAATTTTAAGCCACTAAAATGGTTTGGGAGCTGTTTATTAGACACTACGGCATAGCCAGGCTTATCCGGACTAGCACACCTCCTGTACTCTATTAAAGATGACTATGTTAGGCTTTTGAAATTTAGAAGAATAGAGAGATAAGCTCTGGTTACTTGGCTGATGGGTATTTATTGTAATAGTGTATACAGAAGGAGGGATGGAGCTCGAAAAAGCAGCCCTAGTAGCCATAGACCAAGCCTTATGGATACAGGATACAAAGTAGCACCTGGTTTCCTATGGTCCTCTTCGCAGTGCTCTCACCTGCTGATTGACAGCCAAATGCTCTTGCATCATAAGGGCTACCCTCCTCTTCTACAGTCCCTGCAAAAACTGTCAATTTATGAGGCTTTTGTAACAATGACAGTGAGTTTACTACTGCCCCAGCATTTAGGGATATTTCAAACTGCTTGGCTCAGGTCCACCACAGTGTGTCCCCTGCTCCCCATGCAAGAAGTACAAGCTCCTGACTTCTGAAGGCCTAACAAGTATCCAATATCCTTGAACATCAATTTGACTTCAAGCCACAGGCCAGGGAAGGGTCTGTACTCAAGGACAGCTTGCCAGGAGTCTCTTCTACTTTATTATCTATTATTCCTTGCAGCCTTCCTTCTCCTTCTCAGTTGGAGAGCTCCACTTCCCTACGTGTGCCCCTCTCCTTCTAGTCACCCTCATGCACCCTCTCTTCTCCACTACTCCAGACTTATTTTTTTCAGAGCAGTAAAAAAAAAAAAAAAAGATTCTTTGTGTAAGAATGGAAACTTTGGTTTTAAACTCGGTGAGCAGTTTCTTAAATCTTTGTTTCAGGTTCTGGTGTGGAGTAAGGTGCCTTCCAGATACCAGGAAAGAAGGGTAGAAAGCAAACAATGAATATTTTGGGATATAACGCTTCCGACTTCCATTAAAATTCCCTAAGAATGAAACTCTGATTAAGGACCCACTGTCCAGTTAGTAGCTATATGCTCATGGTACACTCCATGTGAAGCGTGTCGATGTTTGACTCCAGGTCAGACTTTGATCTTTGGGCTTATCACTTGAAGTCACAGGGTCATCTGAAACAAAGTAAGGCATTCTATATAAAGGGTTGGCTCTAACCACTACTGTCAAAAAACAGCTTTCCTCAGAAGAGCCTTGTAGATAAGCCAACCCGCCCACACTGGATTTACTTCACTGCTATCTTCTAAAACCTCATTTTAAAAAATGTAGCTATTTAATCTCTATGTATAATTCAAATTTTCGTCTCACTGAATTGGAAATCCACTGCCACTTGCTCAGTAGGGATTCTCTGCCCAATTCATAACGGGCACTGCAGTGGCAAGAGAGAACTCTTTATACTCGACCAATGAAAGGAGAGTGACAATATATCCAGGCAAATAGACGCAGAAAGAAAATGTCGAGTGCTACATAAGCATGATATATTTACATGCCCTTCACAGTTTATAAAGTACTTTTGCATATTTTACAAAAAATACTGATCCTATGATTAGAGATTTTCCTTGCTTATTCTATTACTAATTTTTAAGAGTCTCCCTCTATCTGTAAACTGGAAATAATAACATGATCTAGATTTCATATTTGGTAGGAAGGTTAAATAAAATAGGTAATGTGAAAATTATACAGTAATATGCTTTATAAAATCATCCATTTTGATGATCATTCAAACCAATAATCACTGATCAAGGAATTTTTATGTGCCAGACAATATGCTGTGTGCTGGGAATAGATATATAACACGTAACTCCTATGCTCAAAAAGCTTATAGTTTCATGGATAAGAGACACATGGGGAAAATTATTTCCATCAAATATGGCATGTTTTTGTTAAAAGTATGCACACAGTCTGAGGGTGCATAGACAAGGTCATTAGTCTAATTTTGAGGTTCAAAAAAACATCTTTAAGAAGTGAAGGCTTAGCCTAACTACCCCACCTAGCCCACCTGAACTGCTCATTGAGACCAGGAGTTAGAGGTTTCAGAGGTTAGCCAAAGAAAGGGCTAGCCCAAGAGGGCCAGCTTCTCAAGCTTACATCAACTCGTCAGCCCCATGGAAGAAAGAACATCCCAAGAATATGGTCTGGGTCCTCTTACTATAGCCTCAAAGAAGCAGGAAAGTCAAATAGGCCACTTTCATTTATTCTTTTAACTCAGCACAACGAGGTTTCTTCTTATTAGCACAAGGAATATTAAATTATCTCAAAAAATGCCTGACACTCTTCCACAAAAAAGAACTGATTTCAGGGGTGAGGCATCTATGAGGCTTTCTTGGTCTACAAACAACATTTCTTAAGGGGTAAAACAGAACAATTCTAAACAGCCAACCCTGAAATGTTGGAACTTTTATAGACAAAAATACACAAAAGAATTACATATACATACTCAAAAATACTAAAACAGAGATGTCAAATGGATAAATTAAGCAATTTATCTTTTTTCAACATTAAATCAGAACTAGAGTATTCATGCCTATACCCTCCCTCTGAGCATATTAAAGACAATTTTTCTACCTTTGAAATATTAGCCTTTTTTTTCTGGTGGCTTTTCATATGCTTATATATATATATATTACTCACCCTGACACCTTCTTACTTTGGTACTGCTGAACCATAAAAAATATCTTCAATGATAGGATTTGTATTACTTACTGTTATGATGTTACAGAGATCCATGAATATGGAATTTCTTTGTATTTATTTGTGTCTTCTATTTTTTTAATCTATGTCTTCTAGTTCTCAGTGTACAGGGCTGGGAGTTTGCTCCCCTTCTCAGGCAGGGCCATAGCCAGGACTGTTTCTTTTCTTTTTTTTTTTTTTAAATTAATTTTTATTGGTGTTCAATTTACCAACATACAGAAAAACACCCAGTGCTCATCCCATCAAGTGTCCACCTCAGTGCCCGTCACCCATTCCCCTCCAACTCCTGCCCTCCTCCCCTTCCACCACCTCTAGTTCGTTTCCCCGAGTTAGGAGTCTTTATGTTCTGTCTCCCTTCCTGATATTTCCCAACATTTCTTTTCCCTTCCTTTATATTCCCTTTCACTATTATTCATATTCCCCAAATGAATGAAAACATACACTGTTTGGCCAGGACTGTTTCTATCAAGCTTCTAATACATCTGAATTGCTGGATTTCTCTTGGAAAACTGTATAACAGTACCCTCAAAAACCTGAATGCCAGAATTCTGTTTAAAGGCAAACTCTACTACCATATCCTGCATCATTTGGGAATTTTGAGATGTGATATCTTCTCCTGAAATACGAAGTAAGTAGTTAATTAAGACAGGTGTCTAAGCTATAAGTATTTTGCATTTTTTGGTGTATGTATTCCTAATTGCTTAAATTCAGTAAGTTTGGGGCTTACCTGCTTAGTGTTTGATAGTGAATGATAGAAGAAAAATCAATGTTACGTCACATCTATTAATCAGGACTCTTTCCAAGTCCTAGTGGTAAAATTCAATCTCAAACGAAGCCAAACAAAATAGAGATTTCATTAACTTACATAAATGAAAGTTCATAGGTATCTAGTATCATGCATAGTGGGATCCAGGTGCTCATATATGGCTCTCACTCTTCCCATCTTGGACAGCTCTTCTAGGCTTAGTGAATATCTGTAGCCCACAAGACCCACATCGTGCTATCTTTGCAACCCTCACAGGCAGAAAATAACTTCCCCAATAGTTCTGGCAGACAATTACCAGGGACAACTCTTTCCAAACTAAGTACTATGGCCAGGGGTCTGAGTGTTCTCATCAGTCAGGCCTGGAGCATGTGTCCTCTTCTGCATTTGGAAGGTAGAGTCATCCATGCTCATATCACATGGAATGGGCTCTCCTCAGGAATGGATGGGATTTGTAAACAGGTATCGTAAGAGATTCTGGGCAGATAAATCACAGATATTTTTCTAGTTTTCTAGAAGATGACAATGTTTTCAAAGACATATCTACAAGACACTCTACGAAATTAAAATATACTCAATTGCCAACATGTAGAAGGCAAACTGTACTTGTGCCATGGAAAATCAGACAACTTTCTTGGAGAGAGTTACCATGAAAAACATTTGGGAGGTTACAAGAGTCTTGCAACTCCCCTTGCTTTTCATACTATACACTGCCAAATCAAACTTTCTGAAGTGCTGCTAAAGAACCTTTGTTAGCTCCTCAGTACTTAACATTATAAGGCATAGGCATCTTAGTCTGAATATAATCAGACGTAATTCTATTCAATTGCACTCAATACACATAGCTTAGAGCCTTGGATGAACTATCTAATCTTTTTAAGCCTCAGTTTACTCAATTGTAAAAATAAAATATAATACCTATGTCAGTGGATGTTGAAGAATTAAATCTGGCCCATATTGGATGCTCAGCAAGTAAAGAAGGTATTTATTATAGCCCACATTCTTCCACGGGAACAGCCTTCTTCCTATTATTCTCTTGTCAGATCTTTCCAGTACTTTCCTCACCCATTGTAGGCTTGATAAAAGCAGGGATTCTGGATGTTTTATTTGCTGAGGGCTCCTCGAGACTTAGAACCTTTCCTGTAAACATAGTAAGTGCTCAAAAAGCATTTGTTGAATGAATGAATGAACGGCCTACCTTATCTCCCACTTCTAATAGTTAACTCCTTGAGGAGATGATCTCTGCTCAATTTAGTTTTATATTACCCCAAATTCCTAGTTCAGAGCCTGCAACAAACAAATATTTGTTGAATGAATGACAGAATTGATGACAATCCAAGCAATCACCTCAATACTCCATTTTCATTTCTCACACCCTAATATAGTCGGTAAACATTTTTAGCTGCAATCATAGCCATCCTTTCTAGCATTTTAGGGACATAATCAATGAGAAAAAGTGCAATACATAATATGCCTTCATGTTCAATCAAACACACAGACACTAAAGTTAAAAGCATAAGGAGTGGCATTTATGTTGTTTAAGGGCATTAAAAATGTAAAGATTGCTCAGTGATTTGGAGTACTCAGTGGATTTGGATTTTATTTAAAGATGTATTTATTTGAAAGAGAGAGAGAGACCATGATGGGGGAGGAGCTGAGGGAGGGAGGGAGAACCCTCAAGCAGACTCCACACTGAGCTCAGAGCTCAACACGGAGCTTGATCCCAGGACCTTAAGATCATGACCTAAGCCAAAATGAAGAGACAGACACTTAACTGACTGAGCCACCCAGGCACCCCTGGAATGCTTTTTTCTAAAACCTGTCTTCTTTTCAGTCTTAAGACAATGAATAGTAAATAGTATGTATTTAATAACATACATTTCTAAAGTCAGAGCATATTACTGAATGATCAATGCAATGTGTCTTTTAACTTATATGCAGGGGTGATATAATCAGCTTTTTAATGAATTCCAAGACTGTAGCAGAAAGTTTTATAAATTCCAAATACTGAGATTTTTTTATGGAAGTTATTAGCACACTTGTTCACCAAAGAATTTTACACCATTTTCTGGGATTTTTAACTGTTTTAATGAGCCAACAGCTACAAAGAGGCTTAAAGCCTAAATTTTATTGGGGATATAATAGAACAAAGATCCATTTAACCATGACTTAAGTCATTCCTAAGCACTTGCATATTAGAGAAGCATGATAAAATAAGGAAGAGATGACTTGTTTTCTCCAAATCTTAATGGAACTGTGTACTTGAACATGATTTCAACCCACATAAGTAGATTTCCTAATGGAAAAATATCACCTCCTACCTTTAAAAATTAAATGACCCTTTGGAGACCTACAAGAAAGAAGGCTCACCCCAATTTTGCTAACATTAAAGACCCATACAGAACAACATCTTGATGTATTAGTATATGAATCAGAAACATCTGTATCAAGTTTGGCTCAAAATATACATTGATTTGAAAGTAAAGTGAAAAGTTTTTGAAAAAAATGTGTACTTTATTTCAAAGATTATAAACCATTAAGTACATTTTTGATACTATTCTAAAATTTAAGTCTATTATTTGAAATAAGATAAGAGAAATCTTTCTTCTTGATATGAGACTGCATAGAAACTTCCAGCAGAGAGTTTTGGCCTGAGATCAGTTGACTCAGGGTAGAGTTCATGAAACTGAAACTGCTGAAAATTTTGTGTGTATATCAGACATGTCTTTATCTAGAGCAGAACTTCTTGATCTTGGCAATATTGATGCCTGAGTCCAGATAATTTTTTGTTGTGGGAGCTGTCCTATGCGTCACAAGATGTTTAGCATTGTCCCTGGCCTCTACCCACAAAATGCCACTAGCACAGCCCCCATCATTACTATAAAAAATGCCTCCAGACATTACTAATGTCCCTGAAGAACAATTGATATGGAGAGAGGATCTAGTTCTTTGATCATATTCCGAAACAGGTTAAAAGCCACTGCTTTAGGCTGTAGAACAGGGGTCTTACTTACCTCCGTATAGATTAGGGCCTAATAGGCCCCAAAGATGATCATGCTGGTCTGGCCTTTGGAACTCCCTGTGAAATGAAACCTATTCCTGTGGCATTGTCCCACTCTTCTGGCTGACAGAGTGATGGGACCCCATCACCAACCTTCCCTCTGCTCCTCTGCTAAGTACAATCACCTAAAGATCTGTTTTTTCAAAAATCTTTGACTCAGATCTCTCATTTGCCAAATGGCTTCAGAAAGTCTAAAGATTAATTTTAAAGGAGGGGAGTCATAAACTTCTTAGTTTGTTGAGGTTTTTTGTTTTGATTCCTTGCCATACAACCCAGTGCCTGACTCCCATAGTCAATACATAGTTGGCTAATGACTGAATAACTGAACTGTGAAACCCACAGCGTCTATGAGACTTTGTTCTTTTTTTTTTTTAGATTTTATTTTTAAGCAATCTCTACACCCAATGTGGGGCTTGAACTCACAACCCAAGATCAAGAGTCTCATGCTCCACCAGCTGAGCCAGCTGGATGGCCCTGTGAGAGCTTATTCTTAATTAAAAGATCCATAGTATGGAGTTAGTACACAACATTAATTTGAACTCATTGGCGATAGATTCTTTCTTTTCTCCATGTAGCTTTGGCCCATGTGCAGGTCATCTGTGTCCCTCAAAGCATATAGCATCCAAAGTATCCTTATCACCTCCATGGGAACCCTTGCGGGGTGTAGGATAGTTCGCATGCTCTGCTTTCCCTTAGCCAACAGGTCCATGGATGTTATAATTTGCTTTCCTTTTCTCTTTAAAACTGCTACCCCTCCCCACTGCCTTTGGTGTTCTTTTTCAAATCTAATTTTGAGATACAATACAGTATCTCTAGTGCCCTACACACACACACCTTTCTTGCCTACCCGACACAGATTGGATTAAACAAAATTGAGCTATATATTGTTTCAAGAGGTAACCTAAAACACAAAGGCAGAAAAAGATTAAAAGTACAACTGTTAAAGACCCCCCCGAAAGGAAGCTGATGTAGCAAATACAGCAGCATCACCAAACTTAAAGAGGTTTGCTACATGACAAAAGGTCTTATTCACTAGGAATGCAAATCTCATGTTATATTTACTAATAAAATAACTTCAAAATAGGTGAAGCAAAGTTTGACAGCACTGTACAAGCAACTTGACAAATCTTCTAGTACAGTGATATTTTATCATAACGTTCTCAGTAATTGGACCAAACAACCCCTAAATTAAGAAGTATATAAAGATTTGGCAATACTACTAACAAGCTTGATCTAATACACAAATATATTTCAAACCTTGTCCATTCAATCCACTCTCCAATTAAATATTTCACACCAATTCCTCTACATAAACCTTCACTATCTCATTTCTATCCTCTATCAGCTGATTTCCTTGCTACCGAACTGAGAAATTCTAAACAGTAAAAAGTTTTCCAGACTCCTCCTACCACATCTACCCATTTACCAGCATTTACACCCATACTCTGCCTTCCCATGTTTACTACAGATGAGCTCTCTGTGCTTCTATGCAGAGCAAGTCCCTGCTCTTGTATGCTGGAGCTCAGCCCCTCTGGCCTTCTTCCTCAAGTCCTTTCTCTTTCATTCTGTGGGATCACTTCTATTAGCCTTCCCATTAGCATGACCCCATCTGCCCTGTGAATAGTACCCTTTTTTTTGCTCCCCTCTGCTAGTAACTATCTTCTACCTCCCAACTTCTCTCCCATGATAGTCTCAATACTACTTGCTCCAGCCTGGCTTTTACATTCATGTCTCCATGAAACTGCCCTTGTTGATGTCTCCATTGCTAAATCCAAAGGTCTCTTCAGAGTTCCCATCTTACTGTACTAGTGTCAGTTGATCCTGTTGATCACTCTCTTTTTTATTCACTTTCTTCATTAGCTTCTAAGACACTCACTCTGTTGACATTGCTCCCACTTCGAAGATTGGGTCCTTCACAGTCTTTTACTGGTTCCTCATTTCCTCTCAAATCTCTTACCTCTCTTACCACTGGAGAGCCTCAGGGCTCAGCCCCGAATCCCTTTCTTTTCTCACTCCATCCTCACTCCCTTAGGACCTTCATGCAGTCTCTGTGTTTAAATGCTGTCTATGAATGGTAGCTACACTTGTGGTGAGCACAGCATTATGTATAGAAAAGCAGAATCACTATGTTGTACACTGAAACTAATGTAACATTGTATGCCATCTATACTCAAATAAAAACATACAAAAATTTAAAATTTTTAAAAATTCAAATGCCATCTATATGCTAATGACTCTCAAATGCATATCTCTAACCCAGGCTTCTCTCCTGGAATCTAAGTTTGTATATCTAATTACCTACTGCACATCTCCACCTGAGGAGCTCATTGACATCACAAACTTAACATGTTTAAAACATAATTTATAATCCTTCCCCCCCCCCCCAAAAAAAAAACTTAGCTCACCCAGAGCTTTCCTATCTCAATGAATGATGATTCTATCCCTCCATAAGCCCAGACAAAAACCCTGGAGTCATCCTTATCCGCTCTAGCTCACACCACCATTATGCTGTCAGGAAACTCATTTGGCTCCATCTTTAAAATATATTCATAAATCAATCACTTCTCTCTATTACCATGTTACTACCATGGTCCAAGCCACCATTATCTCCTCCAAGAATTGTTACACTAACCTTCGGACTTTTCTACTTTCGTCTTTCTCCTTGTAGTCTGTTCTCAACCCAGTAGCCACAGTGACCCTTAAAAATATAAATCACATCATGTCCCTCCCCTCCTCCCCCTCACTCAGAGTAAAAGCCAAAAACCTTATAAGGGAGGTCTTATTATATGACCTCATCTTTCACTATCTTCTGTTGTTTGCTTTCCTCCATTCATACTGTCTCCTTCTTGTCCTTTGAACATAGCACACAAGCTCCAATTGACCAGCATCTCTACCCATGTACCCTGTCTTCTCACTTAGATCTTTGGCATTCTCCATTCCTGCTGCTGAAATACTCTTTCCATGGATGCCCACATGACTAATTGCCTTGCCTTCTTGAGGTCTTTGTTCAAATATCATCTTTGGTGAAAACTTCCCTGGCCCCTTTACTTACAACTGAAAAACCCACCCCTGGCCTTCCTGTATTGCTTTTCCCTCTTCATCAGATTCTTGCATACTTCTAATTTATTTATATATTACATTATTTATTATCTGTCTCCCTCTGCTAGAATGTAAGCTCTTAAGTACAAGGATTTCTATTTGTTTCATTTACTCATGTATCCCTGGCACTTGTACGTGCTTGCTTAGTAAGCATTTGTTAAATGAAAGAATGAATAACTGAACAAATGAACGAATGCACCAAACTTTGTATTCAATATTCTTGTCAAAACAAGTGAAATAATTATAAAATTTGAGCAAGTACTATTCCATAAGAAAATCTAGACAAATATTAAAAATCACTCTCATACAAAGACTACCATGGAAACATACTTGCAATTATAAAAAAGGAAGTGCAGAGTCTCTCTGAAAGCAAAAAAGAATGCTTCACTCAGAATTCTATACTCAGGTATATATTAATGGAAGAAATAATACCTAGGAAATTGTAAAGATGTGTATAGCTGAGGTTGGGAAGTGGAATGCAATGAGGATAGAGTGTTCTAGGCAGAATGAAAGAATCTGAGCAAAGATCCCAAGGCAGTAGTGAGAGTATAAAGAGCAAGGTGCATTGAACAGAGCCTAGAGTGAGGAGATGGTGATGAATGCTGGGGTCAGTAAAAACTAAGTAGAGACCATTTCACAAAGATCCATAGATGGGCTATTAAAGAATGTGAACTTCACCTTAAATGCAGTAGAACTTCCAGTTCATTTACCTCTTCATCACCAATGACCTTTCTTGCCATCCTATCAGCCACCCATCCCCATGGTCCCATCCTAGACCTCATCAGCACTAGAAATTACATTACTTCTAAAATCTCAATTTCAAATATTATACTTTCCAACCACCAGATCACTTATTTATTTAATCTAAAATTCTTCACCTTTACCAAGACCCTACTACATTGATCCCATGACTTTCTTGCTCATAATCAGTGCCTGGTGCTTCTTTCCTTCCTTCGTCTAGCCTAGATTCCATGGTTTACTATCACATTCTTTTCAAAGACTGCGTGCTCTCTAGGGCCTTTATCCTTTCATACTACTCTCCTGGGAAAACCTGACTGTTAATCTGCCTTCCTCATATATGTCCTGGCATCTGAAAATTGGTAGAGAGAAACTATATATGTAAACTTACTTGTTTCACTTGAAACTCATAGTATAGACCAAAAATAGGTACAAAAGACTCAGAAATCTTTCTCCGTTTCTCTGATATATCTTCTTCCTTACCTCCTTTTTCATTTAATCTCCTTTTTCCTTCTAACTCCCATCACACTTCCTCAGCCTTCACCTTCACTCTTAGCAGATGACTGCTTCATGCTTCATTAAGAAGCCATAAAAGAGGAGACTCTTCTCTCCCTCCACCTACAAGCAGACCTGCCTTTGCACTGCTCTTCTCTATGAGTCCAGTGGACAAAGTGCTCTCTTCTCCTAATGAAAGTCCCCTCTTAAACCCAGCTCTTCATCCAATGCCTCTTGCTGTCATCAAAATTGGTTCCTCCCTCCCTTTCCTACATTGTCATCATCCTCTCTCAATTAAATCATCCCACTGTTATCCTAATATTCCCTAGTAACTCCAACTTAAAAGAAAAAGGATCTTGCTTCATTGCATAAACCGCACCAGCTTCCATGTTCCCTCTCCACTCCTATACACAACAAAACTGCTTCAAACCTTTGTATACTCAACCCTGCTGTCTTACTTTCCATTCTTTCTTCAACTCCCTCCAGCCTGGCTTTTACTCCCTACCATTCCAGTTATGGCTATTTTTGTCAACATCATTATCATCCTCTCTGTTGTCAAATTCAAAGAACTCTTCCTCCTTCCCTTACCTCTCAGCAGCATTCCAGGGTCCTCTTCTGCTCTTTTCTCTCCACACTTTTTATATGGTGCCATACAATAGTCTTTAAGTATCACCTATATTTTGTTAACTCCCAAATTGGTATTTCTAGGAATGGTGTCTCCTTTCAACCCTGAATGACTAAAGCCAGTTTTAATCAATGCTCAGTTGAATAACTGACTAGCTTAATGAGTCCAAAATTGAATTTTCAATCCAAATCTATTCCCCATACCTTCACCATCTTAGAAATGCCTTCATTACTCATTTCATTGTTCAACCCACAAGCCTCAGAATCTTCACAATCCCTTCATTTCCCTCATCTAACACATTTAATCCATCAGAAAGTGCCACTGATTCTAGTTTCAAAACTGTCTCAAATATGTCCATTTATTTTTGTTTAAAAAAGCTTTGTCCACAGTCACTTCCCTGTTGCCCATCTAGTCTACTGAGTGTACTAAGTCTACTAGTCTATCGAGTAGTCTTTTTCCTTCCTTCTTCCTTTCTTTATAATTTATACTTTTTTAGTTGACTTAGACTATTCACTGAATTTGAATATAAGCTGTGTGGGCAAAGGCCACATCTAACTTGCTAACCATCATCTTCCTATATTCTAGCACAGAGCTTCACACAACACATAACTGTTGAATGAATTAAATAAGGAATCAATAAAATAGTAAGAGGGGAGTGACACTTGACGGGATGAGCACTGGGTGTTATTCTATATGTTGGCAAACTGAACACCTATAAAAAATAAATTTATAAAAAAAAAAAGAGGGGAGTGACATGATCAAATCCATGTTTTAAGGCTGCGGTTCTTACCTGGAAACAATCTCCTTCCCCCTACCCTGGGATAATTGGCAGATCTGAAAATGTTCTTTATTGCCATGACAAGAGGTGAAGGAGGATTTGCTAATGGGTAGATGCTTATCAGCATCCCACAAAAAGCACAAGACAGCCCTGCACAACAAAGGATTATTTGACCCCAAATCCCCATAGTGCTAAGGTTAAAAAAAAAAAAAAAACCTGTATTGGAGAGATAAAGATAAAATTTAAAGAATAGACTATTCCTAGTTAGTCTCTTCCTCCATTGGCAATAGGAAGACCACTTAGGAGGTCATTCCAAGTAAGGGAGGATATCCTGGAATGGAATAAAGCATGTACCATAAAAAGAAGTAGAAACATGTTTAAGGGGAATCCCTGGGTGGCTCAGTGGTTTAGCGCCTGCCTTTGGTCCAAGGCACATTCCTAGAGTCCTGAGATCGAGTCCCACTCGGGCTCCCTGCATGGAGCCTGCTTCTCCCTCCTCCTGTGTCTCTGCCTCTCTCTCTCTCTCTCTCTCTCTCTCTCTCTCTCTCTGTCTATCATAAATAAATAAATAAATCTTTTTTTAAAAAAAGAAACATGTTTAAGATGTATGAATATAAGAAAAATGTTTAGAGCTGACTGTATTTTGTGATTAAGTATACAAGGAAACAAGAGAGTCAGACAAACAGACAAAGATATCCAGGATTACTTGCAGGCTTCTGGTTTAGATGTTTAGATACAAACAGTACGTTCACTGAGTCTGAAGATATAGGAAGTTTAGCGCACTTGAAGAGGAAGATGCAATCAGTCTTGAGTAAAACATGTAGTGAATCAATGGTTGTGGTAGTCACAAGATGAGCCTAACAAATTCCAGTGCTAAAGTAAAAAACCCAAGATATAAATTCTCAGAGATAAATCAAGACAAATCTTAGAAAGGTGAAAACAATATGGCATGAATAAGTAACACGCAGTATAGTTACTGTAGATATTTCACAAAAAGGAAGAAAAGGGAATAACATGTTATAAAGTAAAAAGGAATAAAACTTCAAAAATTCAGTGATTAGAAACACCCAGAGAAAATAACAGATCACACAATAAAATGTGAACTGAACTTAAAATAAGTAAAGATGATAAGAAGAATAGAAAATCTTTAAATTTAATGTGCAATTTCTAAAAAAAAAAAAAAAAATATTTATTTATTTGAGAGAGAGAGTACAAGTCAGAGGAAGGGGCAGAGGGAGAGGGAGAAGTGGACACCCTGCTGAGCAGGGAACCCGACACAGGATTTGATCCCTGGACCCTCAGATCATGACCTGAGCTGAAGGCAGCTGCCTAACTGACTGAACCACCCAGGTGCCCCAAATGTGCAATCTCTTTTAGTACAAGTGATCAATGAGAGGGCCAATTTGTATTATTTGCATGAAAATAATTTAAAAGTTTTATGGCATACAGAGAAAAGATAATAGTCTCCCATTTAAAACAATGGTATTAGGGCCTCTGATTTTATTTCTAATCTTAAAGACTGAAATTCTTCATCATAACGAAGATTACTATATGTTTACAGGACCATGATATAAAAATATACCTTCGACATGAGTACAAGAGAAATTGTACTTTAAGATCAAGGCTTAACTGTAAAAGACTAAAATATCTTTAAATAAGGGTTGTGGCTGGCTGAAAAATACCCCCACGCCCCCCACCCCAATATAGCAGGTCCTAACTGGCATCTCTAACTTCTACCTTATCTGGAAAAAGAGTTTTTGCAGATGTGATTAAGTTAAAGGTCCTGAAACAATCCTGGATTGTCTGAGTGAGCCCTACATGTAATCACATGTAATCTTACAAAAGAGAGACAGAAGGAAATTTGATACAGACAGGAATAGAGTAGACAGACAGGAGAGGGGGCCATGTGACTATGGAGACAGACTGGAGAGATACAGGCACAAGCCAAGGAATGCCAGCAGCCAGCAAAAGCTGGAAAAGGCAAGGAACAGATTCTCCCCTAGAATCTCCAGAAGAAGTCAGCCTTGCCAACACCTTGATTTCAGCTTCATAATATTGATCTTAGACTTCCTGCTCCTGAACTGTGAGAGAGCACATTTCTGTTATTCTAAGCCATCAAGTTTGGAGTAATCAGTTATTATAGCAGCCACAGGAAATCAATACAAAAGTATTTCTTAAATGTAGAAAATTTCTATTGTACAAATATAGAGAAGAATGAAATATAGATAATACGGTTACAAACTGGATTGTGTCATCCAAAATCCATACCTTCAAGGCCTCACTCCCCAACATGCTTTTTTGGACATTGAGCCTTTATAGAGGTAATTAAGGTTAAATGAGATCATCAGGGTGGGGCCCTAATCTGATAGAATGGTGACCTTGTAAGAAGAGATACCAGAAGCTTCTCTCTCTCCCCACAAGCACACAGAGGAAAGGCAATTTGAACCCATAGTGAGTAGGACATCTGCAAGCCAGGAAGGGAGGTCCCATCAAAACCAACCTTGCTGGTGCCTTGATCTTGGACTTCCAGCCTCCAGAACTATGAAAAAATAAATTTCTGCTGTTTAAGCCAGCAAGTCTGTGGTATTCTGTTATGACAGCATAACCTAAGAAATACAAATATGCTTTCTACTTTGCTGTTATCAAAAAGCCATTTTGCATCATCATGTTACCAATTGCTTACATTTTCCTCTCCAATTTGAGTTTGTGCTCAATGTTATACCACATAAGAAGAAAAAGACTGGACTGTAGAAAACCATTGCATTTCACGCTGCGCCTGCCAAACATTGGGAATTGCCATGCCCAGCCCAGGCTGACTGAGGTGGCATCTGCATGCCACTGCCACACTTTCTCATCTTCCCTCACTCACTCATTACTTTCATTTAACAAGAGAGCTCTAGAAAAGACAAATACCTGGGAAAATTGGAAGGAAACTCGCATATCATTTAGTTTCAAATCAAACATATTTACCATGGAATTACTGAAACCCCGGCTCCCTCCTAGCTATTAATGATGGTGAGGAGAAAATACAGGCAAATTCTCTGACCTTACAGAGCTGAAAGTCTATCTAGGTTCATAAAATCAGGAAGATAAAAGATGAACGGGTAATTATAAGGATGACAATGTTCGGAAGAAGGAACACACTTAGAGATTTCACCTGGAAGTCCAGGGGAGACCTGCAGGCTTGGTAAGAGTGGGCAAGGGGAAATGTCTGTCAGTGGGGATCAGAGAAGGACAGCAGTTTGGTATTAGCTTGTGCAAAGGCTTGGGAGAGTTACAAGAGTGTAAGAAATCTAAGGATTTCTTAGATTGTGGAGAAAATTCAACACATTTGGAATTTAGGAAACAAGAAGGGAAGTAAAAAGAGATGAGACCAGAGAGGAGCAGGAATCAGACCTCAGAGGACATTGTAAACTAGGTGAGGGAGCTCGGTCTTGGTCTTAGCTTGGGGAAGAATCACAGAAAGATTTTAATGGGAAGAATGGCATGACTAGATTTGAATGGCCTGGAGTAGGAGTTGGAAGGAAGCTAGAAGGAATGAAAAGAGATCTGGAATATGCATGGTTGTGGGGCTGGACAGAGGGGCACAGATTGAAGACATGTTTAGGGGAATGCATAGACAAGCCTTGGCAGTTGGTTCCGTATGATAAGAGCAGGGAGCAAAAAGGCAAGCTGACTCCCACATTTGCTGAATTCAATGTCCTATTTTGCCATTTACTGAAAGAAGGAAATGCTGGTAAAGACTAGAGGTGAAAGAAGAGCTCATCTGAATCTGAGATGTGAGATGTCTGTGAGACAGTCATATCAAGATGTGCATTTTCTGATTTTAAAAGAAATGTGATTTAGAGTTGATTATTTGGAAAAAGAAGAACAAGGATAAAAAAGCAAACATCATCTTTAAAAAAAAAAAAAAGATTTTATTTATATTCATGAGAGACACACACAGAGAGAGAGGCAGAGACATAGGCAGAGGGAGAAGCAGGCTCCATGCAGGGAGCCCGACGTGGGACTCGCCCTGAGCCAAAGGCAGATGCTCAACCACTGAGCCACCCAGGTGTTCTGCAAACATCATTTTTAACCCCATTACCCAGAGACCCCTACAGTTCATTTGTTTGTATAGCCTTGTCTCTAAACCTGTACACACCTACACACACACACACACACTATTAGGCTATTAACATACTGTTTTGTAATCTGTTTTTCTCTTTAACAGTGAACCCTGGGCATTTTTTATAGATCATCATTTTTTCCCTATAATATCAATTTCAATGGCTGCAAAGGATTTCATTATATATATAAATCTGCTAAAATTGATTTAACCAATTCCGTACTAAAATATACAAATATATTAGAAGAAGACTTTTCAGACAGTGAAGCTACTTTATATGGTACTATAATGGTAGGTATACATCATTACACATTTGTCAAAACCCATAGGATGTACAACACAAAGAGTGAATTCTAATATAAGCTACGGACTGTAGGTGATAATGATGTGTTAATGCAGGTCCTTCAGTTGTACAAATGTACCACTCTGGTGTGAAATGTTGATAGTGGGGAGGCTGTGCATATGTGAAGGTGGCCAGGGGGTGGGGGGGTGGCATATGGAAAGTCTCTGTATCTTCTGCTCAATTTTGCTGTGAACCTGAAACTGCTCTAAAAAATGAAGTCATATATTTTGATGAGCACCTTTCTATATAAAATTGTTTGCACATTTCTGACTATTTCCTTAAAATAAATTCCAGTAAGTGGCATTGCCTAGTAAAAGGGTACGTTCATTTAACAATGTGTTTGTGTTACCAAATTGCCCTCTAGAAAGTTTTTCGTAACTTATACTCCTATTAAGAGAGTACGCTTCAGTTGATTCTTGATCCCTGACTCAACACTGCCCATATTGTGTTTCACTCTACAACTCCATTTACCCCATCATCAAAACAGTGCTATAAAAACATTATTGGATGTTTCTGTCAACAACGTTCCTGTTTTCTTAACCACAATATTGTACCAAGTCATTCTGTCTTTTGATTACAGCTAGCTGCATCTCTGAGAAAATGTATGCCATGCTAATTTGTCTTTATTTAAAATTTCAAAGAAATTCCCACATGGATCCCAGATGTTGAGCATTTAATACAAGAAGGTGTTTCCTCATTATACAAATATGGTATGTGTCCAAAATATTGGCATTGTTTAGTTTATGAATCACTTAAAATAACGACATCACAAAAAAACAATGGTTCACGTGTGAGTCATAAATTAAACAATGCCAATTTTTTGATGTGCACCACATTCGTATAATAAGGAAAGAAACACCTTCTTGGATTAAATGGTCAACATCTGGAATCCATGTGAGGGCTTTAAAAAATTAGGGCCACATTTTCTTAAATTATAGTGTGGAAAGAAATACAAAATGGAGGCAATATTTGTAAAATTTCCCTGCCCCAAACACTCTTGCAAGTAGCGCATCACTTAATTGATACAAAACCTTAAGTCAAAGCAATGTAAGTCAAATTCTGTTACAGGGAACGCCT
Organism: Vulpes lagopus; assembly: GCF_018345385.1. NCBI lineage: Eukaryota > Metazoa > Chordata > Mammalia > Carnivora > Canidae > Vulpes > Vulpes lagopus. The sequence continues at coordinate 36,472,345 of NC_054844.1, forward strand.
AAGTTTTTTTGTTTTTGTTTTTCTAGATCTTTTGTTGTAATACTGTAGAATACAGGTGTAGTGGGTTGAAGAGTGGTTCCACAAAAGACATGTCCATGTCCTAACTCCTAGAACCTATAATTGTGACCTCATTTGTAAAAGGGCCTTTGCAGATACAATTAAATTAAGGATGTTGAGATAGAATTATCTTGGACTTGGAGTCAGCTCTAAAACCAGTGACAGGGGTCATTATAAGAGAAAGGCAGAGAACAATTTCTGACACAGACACAAAGGAGAGAGGACCATAGGAGTCAGAGATAGAGGTTGGAGTCCTACGTCCCAACCCAAAGAACTCCTAGAGCCACTAGAAGCAGGAGACGGTAGCTTACTGAAATCTTCCGAGGGACCATGACTTTGCTGACATCTTGATTTTGGATTTTGGGCCTCCACAACTGTGAGAGAATAGATTTCTGCTGTCTTAAGTCCTACGGTTTGTGGTAATCTATTATGGCTGTCCTAGGAAACTCCAATGGAAATTCATAGTCATAGGGTTAGCTACACATTGTGAATTAATTATAATACTTTAGTTTATCCAGATTTTATGTGCACTTTAGTTTATTCAAATTTTTTGTCTTTTGATTAGCATCAAACACTTGGTGATTCTACTTTGGGTTTTTTTTTAAGATTTTATTTATTTATTCATTCATGAGACACACAGAGAGAGAGAGAGAGAGAAGATAGAGAGAGAGAATGGCAGGGACACAGGCAGAGGGAGAAGCAGGCAGAGGGAGAAGCAGGCTCCATGCAGGGAGCCTGACATAGGACTTGATCCCAGGTCTCTAGGATCACGCCCTGGGCTGAAGGCGGCGCTAAACTACTGAGCCACCTGGGCTGCCCTCTACTTTGGGTTTAAATAACACTGAAGGCTCCCTTTTAACCTCAGAATGTTCTGATCCCAAAAGGCTCTCCTCGTAATTTCTGTTATTCAAGCAACTTTGAGAGAATGTCCATAGAGTTGTGGGAACTGGGGAACTCTGGACGAACTAGGCAAAGCAGCCTTATCATCTCAGCCTTCAAAATGATGGATGCCAGATACCCAACAGTTTGCCTGACTTCTGCCCACATTGTGGACAGTGAAACATACTTGAAAAAGCTAAAATGATATATCGGTGTGCCTGTAAAGCACAATTAAACAGAGGTACAACATTGCCCTACATTAGTATGTTGGCTGCTAGCAATGTATTGAGATCCAAGCGTGTATACTCCCTGAGACTTTGGATGGAGTATGCTTTGATAAACTTCCTGGTGACTTTTTTGGAAGAGGTTCTTCACTTGGTACAGGAGCCCCATGATCATTCTTTCCACAACCTGCCAAGCCCCAGCCCATCCCTTCGTCAACCTCAAGAAGTGCAGGAGTTAATCATTGGAAATTATATATCCATCATAAATAGTTTCAACATTTATTTAACGGCATGGGGAAGTGTTCTCTGTAAAAAGCTGAGTTTAAAAAAATGAGGATAAACTGGATACATATTATGATCCAAACTTGTTTAGTCGCACACACCTTTATATGTACATACATTCAAAGTGAAAATCTTTCACAGAAGAGCTAAATTGGCTATCTCCCAATGGTGGACTTATACATGAATTTTTGTTAGCTGTATTTTCAAGTGTGTTTCTTCATAATGAGCATGCATAATTCTTACAACCAAATATAACAATGTAATGGAACCCAATTAATAGCTGGAAGGTAAGAACCATCTTTGTGGGGCTAGTATGACACTCTTAAGGTAGTTGCTCATTTGAGAGATAGTTTATAAATGATATAAATTAATTCTGCACAACTTTCCTTATATATTCAAAAAATACTCATCATCCTGATTTCCCCTCACCTGTGCTATTTGCTTCTCCTTTATCGTTCCCACCCACCACATGTACAGGTTGATCTGAGTCTGAGAAGGTGGAAAGATAAAAGTAGAGGGTGGGATGCACTATGAACAAAAGAATAATGAATTCTTCCCTTGGGCTCTGACTCCTCTTGGGACCAATGTGGCCTGCATGGAGTAGAGAGAGAAAACCAACAATGCCAAATAGCTTGTATTTTTCTGAATGGTGGAACACGTAATAAACTTCGCCCCACCCCGCAACTGCAAATGGAGAGATAGGGGTTTTGGAGGATGTTAGATTAGTCTTTGCTCCAAATTTACTAGATTCAGTTAGCAACAGCATGGAATATATCAAAAGATGTTTGGCCAAAAGACTCATTCTAAGTTTCTTGAGGGCAAGGAGCACTTTCTCCCTCATATTTGTTTACACAGAGCCTAGGACAGTGCCTCACACAGAGGACCCAATCAGTGTTGAAATCCAGAAAGAAAAAATAACTTTTGTGGATTTCCGATGACTGCAGAATCAGTGTCTAATAAGCTTGTGAACACAATGGAATGAGCTGTATTAAAGACAAACAGAGCTTGAAGAATTCACTGGTTATCAGGGAATAGGTCATGGAACACGTTGGGTAGGGTATAGCTTTAAAAAAAAATGCATCAGAATGTAGAATGAAGGGGCCAGAAAGGACATGGATGGCATGAACGAGGATACTTACTTATGACTTTATATTTGAAAAGAGAAAAACCTGTATAATGAATGATTCTCACAGGTGGAGCGGGGGGCGTGGCTGATGAAGAGAATGTATGAAGTACATGCCCAAATCTGAGCACTTACCCCAAACTGGATGGAAGGTATGGCATGTTCTCATGTGTGGATTTTTAAGGTTTGTGAACCCCTGGACTAAGCACTTGGTTTCCCCCATTCAGCCCACTTCACCACTAAGAAAATAGAATTGCCTTTTCAATATCAATAGTCATGGCCTTCATTGTGTCCAGATCCAGTGATCATTCCTAACCTGCTATGTAATTCCAACCCTTTATATTTAGCTTTATAAAATATTAATCTTTGTAAAAGCTAGACGATGGTGCTAAACCACTTTTTCTTCCCATTTGCCTAATCTGAATGTGACCATGTCTCCTAAAAATTTTAAAATCCTTTCACCTCTAGGCTTCTCTAGTTCTGGTGCTTGTCTGGAAAGCAGGTAACAAATATACTAATATGTGACCGCTTGGAGAAAAGCAATCTGCATCTAGAGAACAGAGGAAAATGAGTTTTTTAGGTGGAGGGAGGTGGAGGAGGTGGAGGAGGTGGAGAGCACAAATTAAGAGAGAAGGGAGACCCTTGCCAATCAGAATATCAAACTCAGGAGTTCTCTCAAGTAATTCAGGTAAGTGAAGGCAAGGTGAAGGCACAACAGGCATACGTATGTGCACCAAGTGTATGGGTTTATGTGGGTCTCCTAAGGATCCCTAATAAACTCATCTAGAGCTTACTTTTCCTAAGCTTTAATGCATTCCAAAGTAGAAACCAATTAAAAGATTTGTATATTTGAACATCAGGCCAACCTTAGAGAGAAGCCTCTGCTGAACTCAGAGAGGTTGGGGTAAAACCCTGGGGGAAGATCATTTAAGCAACAATTAGCCCACATCTAAAACCTAGTTTATCAGGTGGCCATGAAGCAGGATGCTCTCATTTGATCTTCAAGTTATTCTCAAGAAACATTAAGCATAGATAAGCACTTCAAAATTTTTAGCTGTGAGTGATAAAAAAAAAAATAGTTTCATTTCATTTAAACACTCCTCTGGGACTATTCTCTATAGAGGCTTCATAGTTGAAGGCTTTTGCAATTCTTTTACTTTCCCTAAACTTCAAAGTTAATAGAGAAGAGAGCACTAGAAAGAAAACCATTCCCCAAGTAAGAGATCATAAAATGCAATATGCTTCTGAATTTCTTTAATAAATCTTACTGCAATCCCCAAAATGTATGTCTTACAATCATCCCATAGCTGGTGAATACACTGTACAGTGGTATGCACTCTGTATGGTTGGCATAGAAGACTTGAAACTTGATCCAAAGTTTGGACCCATTAGGGTCCAAAACCCTAATGACCTTGGGCCATCACCCTAACCACACTGCCTTAGTCCCTTGTCTGGGTAAGAGGACTCCTGACAGTAACAGAGGGGATCCTACCTCCTAGGGCTACCGTCATGAGGACTGTCATGAATTAATTCACCCTAAAGGCTTAGCACAGTCTCTAGCACATAGAAAGGACCCGATAAATGTAGGTTAGGTTAACATTATACAAAGAAAAGAAACAATACTATAAATCATTTTAAGACAGGTTTAAAATTTTAAATTGTCAGCAGATCCCTGCTCCTCCTTCCCACAGAGAAACTGAGACAAGTTTCTTCTGAGAGAACTTTCAAGTAAAACATCTCGTGATAAAGACACTGGCTAGCATACCTCAATTCAAATCACATTCAGACAAAATAATGTCCTGATGCTGCCTAAAACTGTTGTCTTCTGAGATACCATCTCTAAACCCTAGAGCCCCGAAGTCTATAACTAGGAATGTAAGCAAATTAGAAGTCACTCTCTTTACGCAGCTTTCTCACTAACAAAATTCCACATCATGAACTTCTAATAATGTTTCTTGTCCACAGATTAATAATAACCTAGTTCAAAACCACATCATTTCCTTTTTCTGCCTCATTTCCTTCAAAGTGAAACATAATTTTTTCTTGGACCTGGAATAAAAATTTCTAGATTAACTAAGCAAATCGTTACCAGAAATGCAATTCTATAATACTACTATTTCAGGATACTCAAAACACACAAAACATCTGTGTGGTGCTTGTTAATATACAAAAATAACCTAATATATAGCGCGTATACCACCTAAGTGGAAAATTGAGTCTATAACTAGAAGTGCAAACAGAAATCCACTATAGATTCCATCAGTATTGTGTTTTGAAGTCCAGTTGGGAACATTTTAGGAACTGTGACACTTCTTTAAGCTTGGCCGGAGGTCACAAACTGCTTGGCACGGATGTTTCATTTGCCCAACACAGTATTTTTTAAATTATTACCTCGAATATTTTTAGGTGGGCCATGCCCTCTATTTACTGACAGGCCCTTAGAGGCATTTATTTTGCAAACCTTGATTAAGGCCCATCCTTACAGAGAAGAGATCAAAAGATAATCATTAGCTAAATGGGTACCTCCCTCAGTGTGTCCTGATGAAGTCCAGAGACTTGGGAAATTAAGAGTTCTAAGAGTTTCATTCCAAAATTCTTCTAGTTCTCCTGTTGGATTACTCTTAAGTATATATTTTCAGTGTATTTAACAGTGGCTCATTCGATTAGGATAGCTGAGCTGAGTTGTTAAAGTTCATTTCTAGCTGGATACTGGAAGAAACCAGAAAATAGGGAATTTTTTAAAACACATACATTTTTCTCAAAAAATTAAGAACAGTCGGTCAATAGTTGGTTTTTCCTCATGTAAAAGGAAATGAACTTGCTCGATGCTATATGTAAGGAGGAAGTAGTTCCTACTAATGTATTTCAATGAATATTTATATATATACACGCACAGAGACACACACATCACATATATACACATACACTCAGAGCAGGGACTGAGCCACCTATAACTCTCACTCTTTTCAGTTCCTTCGTACTTTCTGGGAGATCCTATCCCACTTACAAATTAAGCCTGAGTCTGGGAGCCAAACAAGAGAGCACTGGAGAGGGTTTCCTAAAGCATTAGTTCATGCATCACTCCAAAGGCATTACGTTTTAGGCACTGATGAGGCACGAGCTAGCTGGCTTTAGAGTCCAAATGTTATTAGTTAAGCGTCCTTTTAAATTAACATAGAGGAAGGCTTCCATTCAGACAGCCCCAGCAAGTACACCCTTGTCTCCAGCTTCTTCAGAACACAAATACAAGGCACCCTGCAGGGACTTCGCTTCTGGGGGCGCTGCCCCTGAACTCTCCTGGATGAGTCTTTCTGAAGATTCTGGTGAATTCTCCCTCCATCTTGGACTCGAGTGCTGCTGGGAGACTTCCCAGAGCGAAGGACACGGAGAAGAGAACCCCAGAGCAGACCGTGAGAGGGGATCCTCTTGAAGGCCTACTTCCTGGACACACCTGTTGGAAAGCACTTCCTTCTCTTTGGAATTGCGCCATTTCATTCTTCGGTTCTGAAACCAAATCTTCACCTGTTGACAAAATAGTTGGACAAGATGATCACTTAGTCCACATTACTCCACTTCAGCACCGTAAACTAGAATCTGTCCTCAAATGCCTTCTATGAAATACCTTATTGCGAGAGCCAGCCCAGCAAAGTCCCAATGGCTTTTCACTGGGCTCCTTCCAGACTATCCGAGCCATTACTTTAGTACAACATCCCCAGACTTATGAAACAAAACGACTGTGATAAATTGGTTATGTCCTGCAAGTCTGACATCTTTCAAAACTGATTTAATGCTCGACAGTTTAGAACATCATTTAGTCCATGTTAAATTATTTCAACGAAAGAAATGTTATCGTCTAGTAATAGTGTTTACTTTGTGCCAGGTGTCGGGCCATGCATGCTGTGGGGATCACATAATTTGTTCGTCACAACTGCAAGACGTTCTCATTGCACGTGTATGAAAACGGAGGTTCAGAGCAATAAATCAGTTCAAGGTCACACAACCTAGTAAGATGGAAGCGCTTAGAATAGAATCCATGAGTGTCCCACTCCAGTGCCCAGGCTCTTACAACATTCAGATTTCATTAGGAACTTCTGGGAAACTAAATTAAGAATCCATTTGATATCACTTTGATAAATTCCAGGCTTCAAACAGTTTCCAAGTTTGATTACTCCTACGATTTGTCAAACTTGAAGAATGAGGCTCAATAAATAAAGATCAATCATAATTAAGCCAAAAGCACTTAGGAGGGTGGTTTCTAATTTGAGCCATACTTCGCCCCACCCCACCAGAGCCTGACTTTGTTACTAACTCCCCCTTTATCTACTGTATAGTCAACCATTCCTGATCAGAAACCTCACAACTGGTTTCCTGAGATCTTAAAAGCCAATCACATCATTTTCCTAAGCATTACACTGCATCTTTACATGAATGATTTAGTGGATTTCTATTTTTAAAACAACAAAACAAAAAAACCTAGAAAGTTTTTACCTAAAAAAATAAATAAATAAAGTGATACCAACCAAGTGTTTCTCCCTATGAAGGAAAAAATTCTGAGATGATTCTTCCAGATTGGCAAAACAATTTCTTCATTCTTTTAACTTGACTGGCAATTTCAAAATGGCTGCAAAGAACCTGACCCAGGCGAGTTGAGTCCAAAAGACTAGCATCTCAGTTGCAATCCTGTGGTTAAGGCTTTTCATAAGAAAATAGCACTAATGTGTACATACCAGAACATTTGGTTCTATTCATGAACTCATTTACTATTTGCAGTGGGCATTTACTCCTAGAAAGGCTGCCAAGTATTTCTAGTGGGTTTTCACTAAGACATTTATTTGTGCCCACTGGTGATTCTTTCCATTGTCATCACATTCATTATTTTCCTCTTTCCTTAGCTTTTCTATAGATGTAGCATTTTTTCTGAGTGATAGCTCAATGAAAAAAATCATTAAGGAAGTTTCTTCACAATCAACAGTATTGAAACAAATGTATGTATTTGGGGAAAACCATAAATTAAAATTTCTACCTCTCAACAAATACAAAAACAAATTCCAAATGGATTAAAGAGCTAACCACAAAAACAAAACTATAAAAGTTCTAGAAAATACAATAAGAGTTTGCCATTATAGTTTTGGAAAGATGAATGCTTTTTTTAAGCATTGACACAAAACACTAAGGCCACAAAAGAAAAAATAGAGCTGAAAACATAAAAATGAGAAATTTCTGTGTAAAGACACCACAAACATAAGAAAAAGCCACAAACTACTGAAAAGAATTAAAAGAAAAGAAAAGAATTAAAAGCAGAGATTTGAAAAGGTATTTGTACATCCGTGTTCATAGCATTATTCACAATAGCCAAAAGGTAAAAGCAACCAAAGTGTCGCCTGATGGGTGAATGCATAAATAAAATGCGGTATATACAAACAATGGAATATTATTCAGCATTAAAAAGTTAGGAAATTCTGACACCTGCTATAATATGGATGAACCTTGAAGACACTATGCTAAATGAAAGAAACCGATCACATAAAGACAAATACAAAGGATTCCATTCATTTGTCAATTGTAGGGACAGGAAGTGGTGGTTGCCATAGGCTGGGGAGAGGAAGGAATGGGGAGCCACTATTCAATGGATACAGAGTTTCAGTTCTACAAGATAAAGGAAGTTCTGGAGATGGATGGTAGCCATGGTTGCTCAGCAGTGTGAATGTACTTCCCGTCACTAAATTGTACCCTTAAAAAAGGTTAAAATGGCATATTTTATGTTATACGTATTTTACCACAATAAAAAAAAAAACCCTCAAACTTGAAGAGTTTGCAATGGTTGTAACAGAAAAAATGTTACTAACCATAATATTCCAAATATTTTTATAACAGCTAAAATAATTGCTACAAGAAATATGAATAATAGCCAAAAAGCGGGAGCAATCTGAACACCCATCATCAGAATGGGTAAACTGTGGTATACCGAATAACGGAATACTACACGGCACGGAGTACAGAAAAGCTACCGCTACATGCAACCACATGAATGAATCTCACAAACATAATGGTAAGGCAAGGAAGCCAGATATACCAAAGAATCTGTACTACTGATTCTATTTATATAAAGTACAAAAATAGGCAAAACTAATCTATGCTGTTAGAAGTCAGGCTAGTGGGTAGTCTTGGAAGTAGGTGGCAGTAACCTGGAGGGAATAGGCAGGGGCTACTCCCTGGTCAGAAGGCTCTACTGCTTGAGCTGTGTGTTGGTTACACAGGTGATTTAGATTCTCCTTCAGAAAGTCAAGATACATGTAGAATATGATCCCGTTTTTACTTGAAAACGTATATACACAATTGTGGGTCTCAGTTCTGGGTCTCTGTTACATAATAGGAAAAATCAAACCAACCACCATAGGGTCATTGTGAGTATAAATGACATGGAATATAAGGACACATGGCAGTCACGGTGCAAGTGTTCCTGCTACTATATACTTGTGCATATACAACATGCATATACATCTATTTTAAAGATAATACATGGTAGACATCAAATAAATGCAAACAGGAGCCGTTTATAAGGGACAGGATTAACTAAGGAGTTGGACTAGAAGGGGAGATGAGTTTTCATTTTTAACTTGACCAATTTCCTCTTTGTTTGAGTTTACCATAGTAAATACCATGCGCTAATTGTGTAATTAGATGTATATGCAAATAAGAAAATGTGAAATTACTTCTGAGATGTTCACCAAATTCAGTAACATAAAAAGTTGTCATTCCTCAAGGCACTTGAATTTTAAAAACAATACAATCAACTATGTAAAACTATGCACCTGTGAATACGAACAGGCAGCTAACACACAAAATAGGAAAATAGTATGTTTTCTTGGAATAGCCAGATTATGCTCATCCCCTCCTAGATATTCTCTGACGTGCTAGCTGAGTTCTCTTTCCAATAATCTCTTTTTAAGAAGATGTGCTATCAGAGATGTTCACACGGGGGGCACCTGGGTGGCTTAGTGGTTGAGCATCTGCCTTTGGCTCAGGTTGTGATCCCAGGGTCCTGGGATCGAGTCTCCCATCAGGTTCCCCACAGGGAGTCTGCTTCTTCCTGTGCCTATGTCTCTGCCTCTCTCTCTTTGTCTCTCATGAATGAATAGATGAATAAAATCTTTTTTAAAAAAAAAAAGGGAAAAAAAATGTCCACACTGTCTCAGAGCATTGTCAGATCACACATAGCCAATTTTCCTCTTTTAACATTAACACTTCCTTCAAGTTCTGACTCAACCAGAGGGCCCCTGCAACCTCCCAACATTTTCTGCACATTTTTTCCCCTCCAACTCTGGAGGGTGTTTTTTTTTTTTTAAATCCATACCAGTGAGATTCAGGCCAATCCTACTGAGCCCCTGTGCAGCCTTAGTGAGGTCCAAAATTCTCTAGGGATGAGACCATTTCCTCACTAGACCCCGCAGGTACAGAAGGACCAGTCATGGATGTTAACATAAACCTCCACAGAGATACATAACTTCAAGGATCACTGACCTCGCTCTTTTATTTGGCAGCATATCTAACCTACCAGGTGATGTCTCCTATGTCATTATCTTATATTATGATCTAACCATTCATGAGTTTCTGTTTTGTTTTCTCAGTTGCTCCTATAAATTCCTGGGTGCCAAGAGTGTATCTTAATCAGTACTTAATCAACACCCTCTCTCACTGCCTCCATAGCACTGCATCTTGCACACAACAGACCAATAAGATATAACTACTGATTTATCTCATATATGCAAAATTGCTCTATGACATAGATAGAATTCCTATATTTGTCTCTGTTTAAGTGAGAAACTGAGGTGCGGATCAGTCAATTAAGGTTAGGGACTCATTAGTACTACACAATGAGGAAAGCACAGACTGGCTGATTTAGGCCAATTATCCTCTATCACACTAGGTACTGCTTTCTACAGCTAGAAAAAGTTGGGGGGGGGGTGAGAACAGATCATTTCCCTAGGGAAAGGAAGCAAGGTTAAGGAGAGTTTCATCCAAAAATAACTAGTTTAATAAAATCCAAAGTTAGAAACCAGGTCATCTGTATTGAGGGAAGAACAGTACAGCATAGTAGTTTACACAGAGCCTCTGCTAGCCCTTCAATGCCTTTATGCTAACTCAAAATATCCAAGGGGATGTTGCCTTGCACCAGGAAAGCCAGTTTGCCAGGCAAAGTACCAGCTACATTTCAGTTGCTGCCATGCCTCTTAGACAAGTGCCCTTGTGCAGTGCATAACCTGCACAAATATACATGATAGCGCCAGGTTGGGTGGAACCCAAACTCCAGACTCACCCCCCAGGCTGCCTGGGGTGAGAGCATAGCTCCAAGGCAGCTTCACTACATGATATCAGACTCATGCTTAATTCTCTACACTTTCTCAACCAGAAAGTGAAGATGATTATAGTGCTTGTTTCATATGGTGATTATAAAACGATTAATAGTAAAATACCAGTATCTTAATGTGTAAGAAAAGATTGTAGGTGTTGCAAATACGAAACTACTTTACTTGACATAAGTCCAGAGTGCAGAGTAGTGAGATCTATTTAGAGGTATTTATGAGTCATGCATTTATGATTGGATCTTGGATTGGAAATGAAGAAAAAGACAGGAAAATTGGTTCCTGCTCTTGTAGAATGTTATGTATTCTACTTCTCTGAAACCGGAGCAACCAATTAATGATGTAAATGCCACATCCTTAGTGTTTCTCTTCATTTGGGAAGAATTAATCATGCAAAAGCCTAGACCTCTCAGAGAAGGGACCTCTTTCCAAACAGGAATTGTGACATATATTTCTACCCACTAAACAACTGGGAAAATCATTTCAGTAACACTTTAGGGTCCAGCACCATACCTAGTACAACAGATATTTGCCAAACGCATGGATTTCATTGTATTCCTTCAGAAATCAGGAGCAGTGAACATCTTCCTGCTTATTAGTACCTGTGATTCCTTTAGTCCCAAGCTGATGGCAAGTTTCTTTCGGTCTGTTTTGCTGATGTATTTCTGCTTCTGAAACATTTTCTCCAGAGCCTTTCTCTGATCCTCAGAAAAAACAGCTCTTCTCAAAATACCCCTCCGAGCTTTGGAGTTAGAGTCCTGCGTCAGGAGAGGCAGCACACTCTCTTCTCCTAGAGGGGAAGACAGGTAATAAGCCCAGTTAGTTTCAGTGATGAAAAGTCTGTCTGAAAAAAAAAAAGAAAAGAAAAAAAAATCAGTCTGTCTTTCCCAGGACAGTATCCTCCTCCTCTGTACCATCGCCAAATCATCTCATCTCTGAACTCTGCACACTTAGAGCAGTGCTTCTTCCAGAGTTTTGATCATAGATTCCATTGAGAATCCGATAAATACTCTTTGCTCCCCAATGAGAAAAAAAAGCACATATATGCTCGGCCTCCCAATTGGGGTGCCATGTTAGAAAGGCCCTGGTCCCAGGTTACAAAAGCTCAAATTCAGAACAAATAGTAGGTGGTTTAAACACTCCATTTTTTCTCTAACTCTTCATTTATTTACTCATTCATCTTTTCTCTCAACAAAGTTTTGAACTCTTACCCTATTCCAGGCACTCTGCTCAATGCTACACATTGAGAAACAAGACAAATATGTTTTATTATATGCATTACCCATAAGATTTAGTGGAAGACACTTATTGAACTAGCATCACAAGTGTAAGGATGTATTCCAAAGGAGACTGTGTGCACAAAACAAGGATCTGATCTTAATCAGGGATTTTCAGGGAAAGCTTGCAGGAGGAGTTAGAGATGTTCAACCTGAAAAGGGAGGTTTGGAAGATCCTCAAACACTACCACTCCCCAATCCAGTTCATCAACTCCTTTACTACTTTTTCTGCCTTTTGTAGCTAGCACAACTAGTTCCCACCCTCTGAGAGTTTCACTCATCATTCACCATTCATTCATATATCCATTCATTCATTTATCCAATTCATTCATTCTTCCAACCAGCCACTCACCCATGCATTCATGCATCCATTCATTCAGCTTCCCAGTTGTTGTGGGAAGAATAATGGCCTTCCTAGAGACGCCTATGTGGATATGTTCCCCAGAATCTAGAAATATTTTATATCATATGACAAGGGGGAATTAAGGTTGCAAATGGAATTACAGTTGCTAACTAGCTGACCCTGAGATTAGAAGAGAATCCTGGGTTACCCAGGTGGACTCAATGTAATCACAAGGGTCATTATGAGTGGAAAAGGGAGGAAGAAAGGAAATCACAGGAAAGAGAGGTTTACTCCCTCTGATGCTACACTTCTTGCTTTGAAGATGGAGGAAGGGGCCACAAGCCTAGAAGTACAGGCAACCACTAGAAACTAGAAAAGGCAAGAAACAAAGTCTTCCCCTAGAGCCTCCAGAGGGAACTCAGCCCTTCTTCTGATACCTTGATTTTAATCCAATGAGACTCAATTCAGGCTTCTGACCCCCTAACTGTAAGACAATAAGCTTGCATTAAGATAGTAGGTTGTGGAAATTTGTTACAGCAGCAAGAGGACACTTACACCTGATATTAGGCTAACTGGACTTATTTGAGGAAACCAGACCAGGAGCACATGGTTCCTGCCCTCAACGAGCTCACATTCTCATGGGAGGACTGACACGAATACCACATTAGAATTACAGGCAACAGGGAAGCAGAGACTCTAGTTTATGGCTGTAGCTGATATGCATTTTGGTGCTTAATAATTATTTCTAAATAAAAAAGCAAATTAATGTCTTAAGTACTGAAATAGAATGATCTATGAAATGCTCTGGCATCACAAAAGAGGACTAATTGGTTCAGATAAAACAAGTTGAGCGGGGATCCCTGGGTAGATCAGCGGTTTAGTGCCTGCCTTCAGCTCAGGGCATGATCCTGGAGACCCGGGATCGAGTCCCACGTCAGGCTCCCTGCATGGAGCCTGCTTCTCCCTCTGCCTGTGTCTCTGCCTCTCTCTCTCTCTCTCTCTCTCTCTCCCTCTCTCTGTCTTTCATGAATAAATAAATAAAATAAAATAAAATAAAATAAAATAAAATAAAATAAAATAAACAAGTTGAGCCAAAGTCTAAAAGGCCAATTCAGTTCAAGAGAGAGAACCGAGGCCAATCTAGGCAGAGTAACTAGCATGTCTAGAAGCACCAAAGCTTACTATAAATACAGAGAACAAACTGATGGGTGTCCAAGGTGAAGAATGGGGCAAAATGGGTGAAGGGAAGTGTGAAATAGAGACTTCCAGTTGTGGAGTGAATTATGGGAATAAAAGACAGCATAAAGAATGTAGTCAAATATATTTAAGAGTGATATATCAAAACAGATGGCGGCTACACTTGTGGTGGGCACAGCATAATGTATAAACCTATTGAGTCACTATGTAACACACTTGAAACTAGTGCAACCTTGAATGTCAACGATACATTTTTTTTGACATAGTGAGAACTTTTTATTCAGATTTATGGAGGGAAACAACTCTTTTTCTGAAAATTCAAACTTTGTTCTTACAAGTGTTAGAAAATTCCTGCTTGCATCCAAAACAGCACAGCTGTCAGTAGGATATGTTGTTGATTAATTGTACTAAAATAGTTTCTTTTGGATGTTCCGAAAACTCCTCAATTCAAGAAAACTGAAATCATCATTTACCATTACTTCTCACTTCAATACACACTGGCATGCAAACACATGCAGAAAAAGGCATTGCAATTCACCCACTTGTCCAGATTAGAAATTTAGGAGATATTCTCAACTTTTAACTTATTTCTATATTCAACAGATCTTGTTCATATAGTGCTTTTAAAATTTTTACTAATGTATAATCTCTCAAATCTGCTTCTTCTTTACCCTTTCTGTATCATTGTCAGACATTCATTATCTCCAACCTAAATCACTGTCATAGTCACCTACCCACATTGAAAAAAAAAAAAAAAAGCCCCAAGGCATGAAGGAAAACTAAGCAGTCTGCAAGGCTGGAAAGGGCATGAAGCAGACGGAGCAAGCTGGCAACCATATCCAGCCTGCATATGGGCTTTGTTTGGTCTTAGAATTCTGATGTAGTTGTTCACATTTAATAATCAGTTGATTTCATGTAAAGTCCAGGTTTCTGACGTCTCTTCAAAGGTAACCCACACGAGGTTCACCTTCCCAGAAAGCAAAGAGCTACCAGAGTGGGTAGCGGGTATCCCCTTTTGATGAAATGTGTAACCCCCAGTTTGCCACAGCCTCACTTAGCTTGCTTTTTACCTGCCGGGTTCCTGAAGATATTTGGATCTTTGATACAAAGATTATAGGGTGGAGTTGAGACAGATCATAGAGGACTACGAGAGTCTGGGATATTATCCAATAGTAGTGAAGATCAATAGGAGATGTTCAATCAGGGTGTGACATGATAATAATAATAAACACACATGTTTAATAATAATAATAAATAATAAATAATAAGCACACTCTGTACCATTATGCTTACTGTGTTAAGCCACTGACACGCATTAATTCGTGTAATCCTTCCCAACCTATGCCACGAATATTATACTATTATTGTCTCCAAATTACCGATGAATAAAATGAAGATCAGATAGCTTAAGAAACTTTGTCCAAGGACACATGACTAGGGTTCCAAACTCAGGACAACTGATTTCAAAACAAATGCTCTAACACTACACTGTATATTCTAACACAATCTGATTTGTATTTTAGGGGAAAAAAGTGTCAACAAATAAATAAAACTTGTCAAATCTACTTCTACAATATGATTGCTTCCTGTTCTACTTGTCTAATAAAAGATTGCAGATTATCTCCCAGTGAGTCCATCAGGCCTGGCTATATATCATTCTGGTTCATCCTCACATTGCTAGAAGGACTGGCCTCTCTCTTTCCTTCCAGCTCTGTAACATTTGCATCTCTTCAGAAATACCAGAGCTCATGAGATGTAATCAAGCCTAATTCCTTACAAAGGTCCACTCTTACTGCTCTTTCCATTCACCATATGAGATGTTGGTTAATTCTCCATCTACGGCATCATCTTCTATTTGCCTGTCACATGCTAAGGCCATACCTTGAAGTCAGGTTTTGAAAACTGGATTCACTATTTCTTTATCAAAGATTTAAGTAGTTTTATGAAATACTGGTCGATAACAAAAAATATTCTAAATATCTCAATATGCTCTTTTTCTGAATGCTCTTCTTCTCTGAACTTTTCTTGGTTCAGAGACTATGGAATTGGCCCTTCCACATTATTTCAGAGATTCATCTGTTGGGATGATCTCTCTCCAGGGAGCCTCAGGACAAAGGAGTTTGGGATATGTAATACGGAAGAACTGGGTTTGGATCATGACACTCACCTGTATGACTTAAAGCAAGTTATTCAGCCTCTCTCAGCTTATCTTACAGGGTTGCTTTAAGGATTTGATGACATAACACAAGAAAATTTCAGTGCCTTGCCCACAGTAGGGATCCCATGAATCTATCTACTTCTGCTTGTTGGATTTCACTTGATTCTTTAAGAACCATATGCCACAGACATCCTCCACACAGATGAATTCATCTCTATTCTGCATTTTAAGTCTGGTTCTATTTTCTAAGGAAAACAAGCAAACATTGTAGCAACCTTTTGGGGAATAATCTGGTGGAGTGATTGAGATGTTGCTGACTGACAACTGAAGATGAATCCAATCCATCCTTCAGGTGCTCACAGTTGATAAGGAGAGGTCCAAGAAGTATACAGACAGCCATAACACAGTGAGATAAATAACTGCAGACCATAGCAGAGAACGTGTTTAAGAACCAGACAGGAAGCCACTTAGTCTTGGAGGTTTGCAGGGTAAGTCCTAAGAGAGAAGAAAAGCTAGAGGAATAGCAATTCCTCTTACTGGCAATCCAGACAAAGGCAGGCAGAGCAGAGGCTTTAAAATTTACAGACCCATGAATGGAGCGAGGACATAGGCAAAACACAGTGGACCTAGAATCTCACACAGCTTGGTATTTCCAGATTGCAGGGTATGAATGGCAAGAAAACAGGAGATAAGCTGCAGGGTCAGGGGTGGCTGAAACGAGTTCAGGTCATAACTTGCCCTAGAGGAAAGCCTTCTGAGGAGGACCTGACCAACTCAGCATTATAGAAAAGCCAGTATTTTTCTACTTAATACAACTTTTTATATCTATATAGGAAAGTACAGGGCAGCCCCGGTGGCGTAGCGGTTTAGGACCGCCTGCAGCCCAGGGAGTGATCCTGGAGACCCTGGATCGAGTCCCACGTCAGTCTCTCTGTAAGGAGCCTGCTTCTCCCTCTGCCTGTGTCTCTGCCTCTCTCTCTCTCTCTCTCTCTCTCTCTCTGTGTCTCTATGAATAAATAAATAAAATCTTAAAAAAAAGGAAAGTACAGCAAATTTATGAACCTACAACCTCATTTTTAAAAAATCAACATTTATTTTTTTAAGTAGAAATTTTATAAGTACGGACCATGATTCTACTCATTTTAGTTCCTTCTTCACCAAGACCTACAAGTTTAAATAAAACAATGGGGTAACACATTTAAATGCCTCTAAAACTTTTAATAGAAACTCATAGGTTTTCCTATGGAGCTGTTTTTAATTAAAGAGAAAGAAGGTGGGGCACCTGGGTGGCTCAGTCAGTTAAGCATCTGTCTCTGGCTCAGGTCACGATCCCGGGGCCCAGGGATGAAGCCCTAAATGGGGCTCCCTGCTCAGTAGGGAGCCTACTTCTCCTTCTCCCACTCACCCTGTTTGTGCTCTGGGTCAAATAAATAAATAAAATCTTTAAAGAGAGAGAGAGAAAGAAAAGTAAGGTTCCCATCAAAGGACTCTACAAAACAAATCATTCTCACCAATATGGTAAATATTAACATTTTGAAAGGCATGGACCCAAAGCAGACCTCAATCTCTGAAAGAGAGACCTGGGAAGGTAATGATGGTCAAAGGGTAACTCCTGGGTCTGGCCCTCAAGGTTCAGTGCCCAAAAATGAACATGGTTATAACCAATGACAAGCAAAGAATATGGCAACGATAAAGACTCACATTCTTCCTTTCTTTGCTAGTTGCCTGGTTCCTCTTAGCACTGCTCTCAATACACAGATCATGCTGGTTTTCCTGCGGTGATGTGCCTTAGGCCCTACCAGAACTATATTACAAGATTCTACTTCTACTATTGATGCTCCTTTCCATCTTTCCCCATGGCCTTTTATCGGCTATCTCTGGATCTAACCATAAACCACACTGAGGGGGGTGCCTGGATGGCCCAGTCTGTGACGTATTCGCTGACTTGTTTTCGGCTCGGTTCGTGATCTCAGGATCCTGGGACTGAGCCCCATGTTGGGCTCTTGGCTCAGCAGGGAGTTTGCTTGAGATTCTCTCTCTCCCTCTTTCTCTTCCCCTCCCCTGCTTGTATGCTTTCCATCCCCACTCTCAATCAATCAATCTTTAAAAACAATACATTGAGGAACCTATCCCACTTCCATACCTTCTAAACCTATGAATATGTGCTCACGTTTACACCTGCAAAACAAACATGGACTTCAAGAACTTGTTGGTGACTCAAAATCCTCTCAGAAACTACTACAAAGTTATAAGCAACAAACACCTTCAACTATGCTTCAACTCATGATAAATGTCGGACTTATACAGAAACTTCCAGGTGACAAAAATAAATGAGTAATATTAAAAAAAACAGATATAGAGTTTAAGATATGTAGAAAAGAGGCTTCAAAAGCCAGGGTCACCAATTCAAGGTGACCAACTGAGAGTATTATTATTATTATGATTTTATAAGGCGGCTTCCCATATGTAGAGGCTCAGCAGGTGCTACTATATGTGCCCACGACATGCAGCATGTCGTATCATCTTTACAACAGTCCCCAGAGGGAGATATTATCATCTCCATTTTCTACAGGAAGACACTAAGGTTCCAGAAAGATAAGTTGTGCCATTGAGGGCACATAGCAAAGAAGAATGAGGTCAATCTATGCTCTTTATAATGACACCAAAGATTGTCAAAGTTAGGAGTGGGCAAAGAGGTCAAGAGGTGGGAAGAGTCCTATTAAAGTGGCAGAGTGATCTAGGATAGAGAAGTTTCAAAGGCATGATTCCCTGGGTCCTGAGATGGCCCCATGCACCATCCTCCAGGGAATCCCTGTGTATCATGTGCCTGGTGAATTGGCACTCCGATTGGAGGTGTGCTGTGTGTAAATGACACCGTTGGGAGAGGAGAGCTGGAGAGTGACAGAGAAATAGAACGTTAGATAAAGTAATGGAGTCCTTCATATTTTCATGTGTGAGGATGTAGCATATGTATTTTATATAATTCCTGTGGATTTGAAGTGTGAAGAGAGAGAAGATAAAGAACTTCCTTGGCTTACCCCATTTAAACTAGATGTCTACTTTCCATTCTCTGTATAATCTAGTATTGGGGAAGGCTATAATACTTCATCATCATATATTAGAATCACATCGATTTGCTAAAAATCTTTCCCTAATGCTAAGCCCGAATTCAATTTCCATTAAATTCCACTCACTGAAAAAATAAACTCCACTCACTGGCCCCAATTCCATCCTTTACACATATACTGAATGCAGTATACCTAATTTGAAGATAATTCTCAGGTTCTCCCTATCATTTCTCTTCTCCAGGCCAAACCTACTCAATCACTTTAGAAAAGGTGATTTCATGAACAGGCATATAGACGCTTCACCATTTTTGTTGCTGACTACTTCCTGACCTGGTTTTTATGTACAAATCTGCTCACTGTGCCTTTCTTTTTTTCCACTGTGCCCTTTCTTTTTTTTAGATTTTATTTATTTATTCATGAGAGACACAGAGAGAGAGGCAGAGGGAGAAACAGGCTCCATGCAGGGAGCTCGACATGGGACTCGATCCTGGGTCTCCAGGATCACACCCTGGTCTGAAGGCAGCGCTAAACCGCTGAGCGACCAAGGCTGCCCCACTGTGCCTTTTAAAGTGGGGTTCCAGAACTGAATAGGTGTAGGCTGTCTTACCATTACAAAGCTCTGGGTATTGTATTTCTATAAGCATAATCCAACATCCCCATATCATTCTGTAGACACATAGTGAACTAAGAGTACAACCCTCTTCCTTCTTTGCTCTCTTCAGCCAATTCTCTCCCTCCTCTATTTTGTACTTGTGCACTTGTTCTGGGGACTCTCAGATCAGGACTTCATCAGCTGCCCCATTAGATGTCATGTTATGTTCAGGTGAGGGCTGTAGACAAGATCGGGAACAAGCACCCTATATCACTAAGTAGCTCTGCTTCCCATCCTCCAGGCTCCACTGCTTATGAACACATTTGAGGAGAAAGGGAGTATTTCCATCCCTGGAAAGTTACTCAAATCCTTTCACTGCCTCTGTAGAACTGCTGAATAGAGCCATCAACTTGGAAAATCTATTGTCTTGGAGTCTCTGACTCCTTTAAACATTCTTCCTGGTTGACCGAGTGTCATTTATCTCTGGAACATCCCTCCCTTCACCGTTGAGAAGTCAAAACCTATATTCAACTTACTGCACAAACTTGATTATGTTTTCAACAAAATAATCATGCTTCTTTCTCTATTAGAACAAAATGCTGCATCCCTCTGAGGATCTTAGAGTGTTAATGATACATCCTTACAAAAGGACTGCCATAGGTCTTGTCAGTTTTCTCAGGGCACCCAGCACTCCGGCTGAGAACAGTGAAAGAGAACACAGCTGGGTGAGGTGGTAAGAATACTAATCAGAGCACTGTCCATCTTTGACAGTGACACTCACAGGACCAACCTACATTCTCAACAATAAATGTAATGGCCCTTCCCTGTTCCCTTCAACAAAATCCTAAATGCAAGTTTAGAGAGTATATTATGTTCTTCTAAGTTTTAGCCAGGGAGAGAAAATAGTAAAATGATCTTAAGATGTAGAATATAAGTTCATCCCTAAGGAAAAGGTAGAGTAGTTTGTCCCAGAAGAGTATTTCCCTGCTCATATTTTCACAACGTTGCTCCAAATTTAAATTCTGTCTTTTAATGCATGAAATTTTTGAAGATCACACTCAAGTTGGGTACTCAAAGGCAAAATGATACAATTATCTGATTAATTCAATTAGCATTCTACATAATTAAGACTCCTGTACCTTCTCAGGTAGTTGTTTCTTGTTTTTTTGTTTTTAAGGTCATTCTCCGCATAATTTCCACAACTTTCCATTTTATCTTAGCTGAGAAATGCGTGCTTTTGGAAAGAACCTTATGGATGTAATATCAAAGATTTTCCTTCTACCGCTTTGGGGGAGGGGAGAACTTTTACCACTGCCTTTTAATTTTTCCCCAATGTAAGGATTGTGCTTAAATGGCCTATTAAGCCATTTAATATATGTGAGAAGGGCACTGGAAGAATGATTGTTTCCACATTGCAACAACAAGCAAATCATAAATCTAAAAGGTTAACAAGAAAAATGAAATCAATTTTACACCAGTGAATCATATTAAAAGAGTCAAAATGATATTTTACTTGCTAGTTATGAACGTGTTGATCTGATCCTACACTTTGGAAAGAGTGAACTCAATATTGTGAAACAACGATGAGGGCCACCGATTTCACTGCTTATTAAAATGTTTAGTATAAACCTTGATTTTGGCTGTCCACACATGTCAGCACATTTTGGCTGAAATTTAATATAATATTACTTGGACAGTTCATTTTCCTTCTTCTGTGTGATGGAAAAAAATTTTAATGCTTGGGCATAAAAACTGTTCTTATTATTAAAAAAAGAAGAAAAAAGAAAATCTAGTAAATGCCTTAAATAAAAGAGAGTACTGTGCAGATGTAAGCCTTATTAACAATGTTCCTTGGTATCACGGTTATTTATGTTAAATTCTTTATTGACAGCATAAACTCACCATTTCATTATTATTTGCTGCTAATACAATGAACACTGTAAACAAAAAATAAATTCATTTCAGATTTATAACTAATGATACACCAAAGTTTATTAAAAACACTTGTGGCATCTCTAAAGTGTTTTAAAATGCCAACTTCAGAAATGGAGACAAACCAAGTACAGCATTCTCTATTTTTGATCTGAGTTGCGCTGATTTACCCCTTGCATGTTTTATTAAATAAAAAGAAAGATCAACATAGGGCTTTATGAGCCTCCAGGGATAGATACCACAGTTTACAATGGTTATGCTAAAGGTTTTATAAAGTGGGAAGAACCAAGAGGCAGATGGAGGAAAATGAGTCTCGCTTAAAGCAATTTTTCAAGCAAGAGAGAAGATGGAAGTTCTCTAGGAAATGTCCTGAGGATTCCTTTTATGTGCTCTATTTATCGAACGGCCCAGGCATTAGTGTACTGTTAGGGCTTAGAGACTCTTACAAAAACACTGTTATAAAATGAATAAACATATACATGCACACGTACATGAATGTCCACCTGTTAGGATTTTCTGTCCATTTCCACTTGCCTAACCCTTTGCCACTGCCAGAGGCTCTCTAAAATGCAAGTCCAGTATTCTATCAAGGTGAAGTAACCAAAACTAGGGGTGGAATCTCTTTTACTCTCTACCCTGGGGATGCAACACCAAAGATTTAACTTCAGAGATGCCACTATGCCATAGCCTCAGCTATCTGGGACTTAAGTCTCTACTCCAGCAGCCTTTTCCTGATATCCTATGGTGACAAATGTGTCCTTAATTTGCACAACCCTTTTCAATTGCCCTCATAGGAGACCACCTTGAAGGAGCGAGTAAAAGGTTTAGTCATGGTTTCTATTTTTCTATTTGAATCAATACATTCTAGTTAAATGGACAATTAATAGGTCACTTCCAAAATAGTGGTGTATCAGTCCTGGTTAATAAACAATCCCCAGAGTTGATAATGGGCCCTATGCATTCAGCAAGTCCTGTATACACTCAGCTCATCCACTAAATCCCTTTTCAGGTGGACAGGGTTATATGGGAAGATGAGCTAGAATGAGTCTATAAAAGTCAGTTTCATTCACTGCTTTATTTTTCAGTCAAGTGCTTTAAATGGTGTCCAGAAATTCACTCGGAACGTGAGACAGGAGAAAAGACGGACACACAGAGCCTTGCTTTATGACCATACAAAAGGGCAACTGACCCTTGCCCAAGCCTTTTCCATGTGAAATGGCTGCTAAAGTTCATCTGCACAGTGAAAAATCGTGGTGAGGTCGCGTGTGGATGAGTCAAGTGAAAGTGACGATTGGTCATGGGTCTGTCACCCATTGTGGCTGGGTCCCTGCCATGTAAAGTGCTCTGTGGGAAAGTACCGGCCCCCTAAAGAGATGCTCAGAAGCCTGCAGCTCATTAAACGGCCAGCATTTGCTGCCTCACTTGTCAGGAATCATTCTGTTGAGCAACTGCTCTCCTGAAACATTCATAAAACACATTAACAGGGAGGCAGCAGGGACCTGAATCCAACCGTGATAGAGCTCTGTACGTCAGCCTCACTCAACTCCTATTTCACTTTGCACCTGACAGAGGGGTTAACCTGAATAAATGTTTTCTCTTGGGCAGCTGAACTAAATGTGCCCCTTTACTGTACTTCTTTATCATAAACTCAGAGTCTCTGCCTACAGATTCTTATTTGACCTAGAAATCTCCAGATCGAGGTGAACTTAATTTCTTTCTAGTCTGACATTGTTCTCTCTGGGTATGTGAGTGGGTGTGTGCATGCAGGCTCTGCAAGGTTTCCAAGGGTGTTCTCACTTCACCCCCGGACACTGTTTAAATTTTGTCATGTTCAAGGAAAGGTTCTCTGGAAAATCTTTCCTACAACTCTGGCTTTCTTCAAGATCACAGGGAGGAGGTATTTAGCCCCTGTTACAATCTGGACACTTTTCATTATTTTCTATGGACACCTAATGACTTTCCGCATCACATTTTAAGCTGGATGGCAATTTTACACAGCACATTCTCTTAGGCTTCCTTCCTCTCTTTTTTTCTTCTCTAAATGAGTATGGCTACACGTTTCAGAAAGAGCCAAACTGGTCCCTCTGAGATCTTTTATATCAAATGGAAAACAAGTCGCTTTCCTTGGTGTGTCAGCCCTGGGCTTCAATGCCATTAGAAACTACTCACAATTGCTCAGTGTGCTGAGGTCTGATAAATCTCTGGAAACGTCCTGAATAGGATCGCTGTGATTTTTAGTGAGGATTTAGCTCCTTGCCATTGCATTACCAATTAGTTTTCCAGAGCACATTAAATCCTGCTGCTTTGGTTTACAGAATAACTGAGGCATTGCTGATGAAGCATAAAAACTTACTTGCAAAAGCAGTGGGGGATGCAGGGCGCCGACAGGACCCACCACAGCATGCCGAGTAGAATGGAGGGGCGCTCAGGAAAAAGGGCTTGGAAGACGCTGTGGAGAAAGCATTGATCTCATTGATGAGCCATTTCTTTTGGACAATCATCAAAATTCTAGTTTCCCAAAAGTCACTGAGTGAAACACTTCATTCTCTGAGACTCTACTTAGTTGTAATTTTACTGAAAGTCATTCTAAGATAGCCTTAACTGTCAAAGAGATGGCCAAACACTTTAATCAACATTTAGAAGATGTGTTGAAAAGACTCAATGGATCAAAACCAAACTTAGTTCATTTTCTGTGTGGTCATAATTATATGTAGCATGTATTCCTTTATTTAAAATATCCCGGAGCCACACTGTCCAAGGGAATGATCTGTGGTGATGGAACGTCCTTTAATCTCTCCTGTCCAACATGGGATCTATCTGGCCTCATGGCTCCTGAGAAATGTGGCTAGTGGAACTGACTGAATTCTCAATCTAAATTATTCTAAAATAATAAATAAATAAATAACAAACAAACAAATAAATAAATAAATAAATTATTCTAAAATAAATAGATCCAAAAAATAAATAAATAAATGAATAAAATAAAATAAAATAAAATAAATAGATCCATGTGCGTAGGGGCTACCATTCTGAAAAATACAGCTCAAGATATAACATTTACCAAGAAAACAATTTGAAGAAAAAAAGTAAAAAGTAAAATTAAATTACAAAAACAATTTGACCATTATGTCCTTAAGTTTAATTTTTTTAGAAGGAATTATACTACTGTTTCTTTTCAGGAGGTTCTTTGACATGTATAATTAGTTGGATCCCAAAGTTGGTAAGAGTCAATTTACTGAGCAATTCTATAACAAAAAGTATTTTTTCTGATTACTTTTACATATTCAAAAATATCTGAAAATAATAGCATTTTATCTCAGGAGAAATTAGCTAACCTGGAAGCACTTGTGTTTATAGTATAGGGAGTTACCACATACGCTGTTCTGCTCATGTTCTCAAACTATGGTATTTGTGACATTTTCAACACATGTGCCTGGAATAGGTACCAATTCTGTCATAAGGAAAGAAATTGTACTGAAATTATTGTTTCAGTAGACAAACAATAGTTATAAAGGATGTCACAGAACAGGAGCAACAGCTCTACTAAACACTTACTATATACTGGGCTTTGGTCAAGAACCTTAAAAAATCCACGTCCTTTAGTATAATGAAGTATAATATAAATACAGGTGAGGGTTCCTGAAGGCGGATGATTTGCTTTTACCATGGCATACCCAAAAGAGTACCTGGCACATTCTAAATGTCGATAAATTTTTTTATAACTTTTTAATAAATGAACAAATAATGTAGAAAACTAAGAAATAGAAAGCTTCTATAGATCTCCTTAGGGAGAAAATGAGGATGGGGAACTAACCCCTTCCCTGCTCCCCAGACACACCTTGAAATATAGTATCATCTACAACAGATGACCTTAAAATCTAGAACATAACTAGAAAACAAATATTTTTATTACTCTCCCTGCATATTCAATGGCAATGTTTTTCTTAATCATATTTAACGAATATTATTTTGATATGAATACACATCTTTTTCAAGAACAGTAATTTCAGACTTGTATTTTAACCACTGTATTTTAATCACTTGTGTTTTAAACACCGATAAGCATGTGTGCATTTTCACCAATATTTTTGGAGGATATATTAAAATAAGTGTATCGTTCCAAAAGAATTTAGGTTCTTAATGCCTTCAAATTGCAAATTAATCATAAAAAAGTAATATAATGGAATGTTGCCAATTTTAATTTTCTGTTTTTAATATACAAATTTTCAAATAATAAAGTGTTTCTCTTAATGATATTTTGAGGAGTGGCACAGCTGGCTCAGTCAGTGGAGTGTGCGGCTCCTGATCTGGGCGTTGTAAGAGCTCCACATTGAGTGTAGAGAGGACTTAAAAAGAAAATCTTTTTAAAAAATGACATTTTGAAAGTACAGCAACTAAGCAAAGTATGAAGAGGAAATTCATTTGGGTGTTCAAAATTCTATAAAACTATGTTTTTATTTTAATTTTTTTAAAGCAGGCTCCACACTCAATGTGAGGCTTGAACTCACGACCTTGAGATTAAGAGTTGCGAACTCCAACGAATGAGCCACCCAGGCAGCTAATAAAACTTTTGAAAAATTTTACTGCTATCACAAGTTGTTCCAATATTGACTATAAAACCATCAAAGAAATGATAAATCATTCATTTTAATTTAACATCTTTTAAGAAAATGGCATTATTTAGGCAGAGTTACATTTTCCATTATTTTCAGACTACATGAAGTACTTTGAAAAATAAAAATTTATTTTTATGTATAAAAGTTGTCACATTAGTTCATTCTCAAGCATTTCTGTTAACTTATTTCACCTCCATAATAAACACTCCATAGATAGTTAAGTTATGGCTATTGTGCTGTTTGGCCCAAAATGTAACGCTGTGCCATACATACAATGAAATATTTATCATGATAGCTAGGAAAACACACATAAAAGACATATTTTTACTTAACATAAAATGTAGGAAATAAGTACAGTAGTGATATTATTGTAATAAGCATGCAATATATGTACAAATCACAAATTTTACTATTCTAGTCAAAATGTTTTTCAGTCTGACCCTATGGCCCTAAAAATAGAAAAAATAAAATATATTTTTAAAATGAAGGTTCATTTGAGACAAGTGATCATTTAAATTCATTTGTGATGCACGAAGTTTTGAGATATATGATCTAAGTATTAAATTTGGCCATGAAAAGTTTTCACTGAATAGTTTGTTATCTTACTATATATTACCTTATCTTAATGGAGTAAAAGCTGCAATAAAAATGACATGTTATCTACAGTAATAAACTCTTGTGGTTAAGGAACTACATGTTACATGAGCAGGCCACATGAGCAGGTGTACAGAATTTCTTCACCATTGTAAATCATCTCTTTGATATACATGCATCTACACAGATTAGTAGATTCCTGATTTACACACATAAATACACCTTGCTTAAGCTGGCTTATGTGAAAATTGCTGTGAAATTCCAATTAAGTGCTCCATTTTTTTTTTTACATGCGCCTACTTTGACATAAGTCAAATAGTAATCCAGCTGAGCATGTGATTGCAGGGGTGTCAAATGGCATGAGGAAATTACCATTTAAAACAATGAAATGCAAAAAAAAAAACCAAGATAAATAAAACCATGAAATGTGTTTAAAAATATGCATCATGCTCTTAAATCTTTGCAAACCACATGCTTTTTAAAGCAATGAGCAGAAAAGGAAACTCAACTGTGATAAAAAACAAAGTAGCAAGTTGACAGATGTGTTAAAACTTTTGTAAACCATTAAGAACTACTCGGAAGATGCTCTGAAAAAAGCAGGAAACAAGGCAATTTCATCCCAGATGACATGCATTTCAAAACCTGTCAATGCAATCTAGATGCAGTCACTTTATCACTAATCATATCGGGAACAATTCATCATGGGCCTCCTGAATGATATTTATGACAATAATATTTAAGGAGTGCCTACTATACACCAGGCACTGGACTAGCTATGAATTCTACACATGCTATCTCATTCATTCATTAGCATTCAGCCTCAAATGGGTATGCATCTGAAATGTGATGAGGACTCTTTTCAGCATTTTTTTTAAAGGAAAAGAGAAACATAAATATTTTAGTATAATATTTAGTTATTAGCCAGGAGAGATAAAGATCTCAGGAAAGGGACACATCTCTCAAGCTTTCCGTAAGAGAAAAACAAATAGCCTTTCCTATGGAAAAAAAAGAAATGCACAATGTCCAGTACTAAAGCACAATGTTAGGTTCTGTTAGCACAACATTTCGGGATACTCTGAATTTTGTACCCCACCAACAATTCCAGTTTTTGTGGGGCTCTAAGTCACAAACAAACAAACTTAAAATTCTTGGAACTAAACCTTCTGAATCCAAATGAGTAAACACTTATTCACAGAAAACCTCATGAACTTTTCACTTCTTAATCAGATGTTCTGACTGAACTGAAGCCACAGCATCAAAATATCTATTAATCATTATGAATATTTAATTAAGGTGGGAACTTAGAGACAACTTAATGGTGAACTGGCCTGATTTCTTTTTAAACATAACTAGATGATACAAGCATCTCAAGTCAAGATGATTACAAGCCTAACTACAGAAAAATTATTTTCAAAATTCTATTGTTTACTAAGCAATAGTAGTTTTTAAATTACTTTTCTGTTATTTTCACTCTTCTTTCACTGATGGAGCAGAACAACGGGTATTTAAAAGGGGTGAAACCACATTCTTTTTATTGTTGGTGCAAAACTGTGGTACTGACTTCAGTTGACATTTCGCAGAAAGAATACTAAAGACCACTAATAAAACCTTCAAATAAATTTCAAGAGTCCACTGAAATGCTATGCTGATCAGCAGCACCTTTTAAGGAGGAGGAGAAACGAGAAGAGGTTCCAAGATGTCTTACTAAGGCAACCAGAGGGTCAAAAGATACCCCCAGGAAACAGGGAATTAAATAATTTTTTTTTAGAAAATGGTGTTAAGGGGATCTGGCTGGATCAGTGGTTGAGCATCTGCCTTTGGCTCAGGTCATGGTCCCCGGGTTCCAGGATCCAGTCTCACATTGGGCTCCCTGCAGGGAGCCTGCTTCCTCTGCCTCTCTGTGTCTTTCTCATGAATAAGTAAAACCTTTTAAAAAATTATTTTAAATGACCTTCTTCAAGTGCCTGGTACATGGGCACCAGGAATATAGAAATCTAAACTTCTGACCTGAAAATAATACACAATTGGAATAGAGTGGACCCAAAAATGAGACTCCAAAGAATGGCAACCAGATGCCCTGCATGGTTAAGACCTAAGAAATATCACTTACCTAATGAGGTGTGATTTATTTTATCACACAACCTGGAAGGAATTCATTTATGTGATCTACATGCAAATTTGCCTTCAGTCACAAGGGAAAGCAAGTTGAGTAAATTCATCCTTTATTTTCCTGCTCATCAGAAAACAACAGAAGTCCACATTTTTTTTTTTCCTCGAGTATTTCAGACACAGAAAAACAAAGGTCTTAATGTTCTGGTACAGCTCATGAGAAAATAAATCAAGTGTAGTGTCTACTTGTTTGAGTCTATCCTTTTAATTCTGTGCAAATAATATTTATTGCATCTCTATCAAGTGCCCCACAGTGTACTGTGTGCTGGGATTACAAAGTTGAAAAGGGACAGGAATTTCTACTTAGTGTTCCTTAATTTAGAGACTTCTATGTGCTGATCAAAGAAATGAAATGCAATTTTTTTTCTCTTCTCCAAATTCAATTTTGTTCTGTAAAATCTGAGGCATTCCCCAAGAAAGAGATAAGATTTGAAAAAAATTCATATTGTGCATTTCCCTTACTTACCATTGGTTCTCAACCCTGAATACACATTAGAATTATCTAGAGTGCTTTTCAAAGACACAGATGCCCAGGCCACACACCAACTGGGTTCAGACACGCTGGCTAAGGGTGGGCTCCTTAGCACAGCATTGTTTCAAAAGCTGCTCAGGTCATTACAATGCATAGCGGGGATGGGACCACTGAAAAGAACACAGAACAATGTCTGACACCACAGGCACTCCATAAATGTTAGCCTTTACTCCTGCCATTATTATGTAATTTGAGATCAACTGTGAGACACCGTATAAAAAGAAGCAGCATGGTCAAGACTTCCACTGAAACGTAGAATCAAGTAAAAAGAAAAGATTATTGTTAAGAAGGCTTTGTCAAAGAAGGCTTTAAGCAGGAACAACATCTTAATCCACACCTTAATTTGGAAGGTATTTGGAACGACAAAGGATGAGAAAAGAAGGCATTCCAACAAAGAAAGGTGGCATGAACAAAAGGAAAGGAGGCAAGGAGTGACATGTAGGGCAGGTTAAGGAGACCAGCCCGGCTGCTGGCACAAGGCCCAAAGACTGAGCGTTAAGGAATGTAGTTGGGGTTGTTAACTGTAGCTGATGGAATGAAGGTGTTGAAGAATAGAGTATTTTTTATTTGATTTTATTGTCAAATGGGGATAAGTAAGGTCTTCCTGAATAGGTAGGTAGGTAATATGACAAAGCTGTATTTTAGGAAACTTCACCTGGCAGTATTGGATGTGATGTGGTGAAGCAAGGTGGAGCTACACGGAAGATTCCCACTGTAGAAATAACATAAGAATAGGTGATGATGTGCTAGCATCTTCTCTAGCCTCACATCATCAGCAGGTGGGTAGGGTCTGGCTTCTTCTCAAGCTGTAGAGCCCCGGTTCGCTGCAATCATCAAATATGATCACTACCTCTGCTGCCTCTCTCTTCACTGTATCTCCATCAGCAGCTCTGAAACATCGAGCTAAATATGAGGAAACCCAATGCTCTTTTTTATTATACAGGCAATGTCACAGGGAGAATGGCGTAACGAGAGAATGGCATCTGTAGCTGTCAAATTCTAAAAGCTTTAATTAATGAAGCTCCTTGAGCAACTCCGAGCTATATACTACTCTGTGTGACTAATTCTTGCATTGGTTCTACCCCACCCAGCAGGAGATGGACCTGCAAGAATTGTACCTGAGAATGGTTACCCTGATTTTGCCCCGTGGCAGATTTAGAATGGGCTACAAATTTTGGCACCCCTCTCATTGAGAGGTGAGGTCTCAACTCCCCTTCCCTTGTATTTGAGATAGTCTTGCTGCCTTGTTTGACTAAAGAGTGTGGAAGAAGTGACATTCTAGAACTTCCATCCCTAGGCCATAAGAAGCCTTTGCAGGCACTGTCTGGTTCTTGGAATGTTTGCTCTTAGAACTCCCCTTTTCATAACCCAAGCATCGTGCTATTAGAAGCTCAACACACTTGGAAAGTCCATATGAGCCGTCTTTGTGGACATCCAGCCTAGTTGGGCCTTCACAAGATCAAGCCCTGGCTGCCATCTAACTGCAATGGGATTCCAAGGAAGAACCATCCAGCAGAGCCCAGTCAACCCACAAGACTGTGAGAGAATAAATTGTCCCTTTAAGCTTCCAACCTCAGAGAAGGCTTTTTACACAGAAATATCCCTTTTACCAATATTTTGCTTATGGTGGAATGGCAGGAAGGAGTCTTTCACATCTTTTGCTGTATGTTATCAGTGGGCTATTGCAGTATGTTTGAAAGTCAAACGCTGACTCTAATTTCTGTTCTTATTTTAAAATGATAACAGAAAGAGAGGCTCAAGGAGCTTCTATGAATGGATTATGGTTATATAATCAGTAATATAAAGACCTCAGACTTGAATCTAGGCTTTAAAATTACAGAAATGCTGCTAAAACCAGCTCAGAAAACTGCATTTTTAAATTTACCCAATTTGCCATTTTTGCTTTGGAGGAACTGTTGGCAAATATTTACTATAAAAAATAGGAACTGTTGGCAAATATTTACTATAAAAAATGCAGCCATAGGTCTGTTGCAGCTCTTCAATTTGTAATGCAAAAGGACCTATAGAAATATGTAAACAATCAGGAGTGCCTCTTTTCCTGCTTTAAATAGGGCTGTCTTTTGGTTTCAGATCCAATATAACTACAGAATTGGTTCAGTATACCTAAACTCAATCCAGCCCTAGGGATAGTCTCTTTAAGAAATATGCCAGCAGTCATGGTTTTTATTCCCTTTTAATGTACAAAGATCTTCACAAAGAATAATTCCTTCACATATTTTTTTTAAGAGTAGTGAGAGAGAGGGGGGCGGGGCAGGCAGAGGGAGAGGGAGAAAGAGAATCCTAAACTGCACGTGGAGCCCAATGCAGGGCTCGATCTCACAACCCTGAGATCGTGACCTGAACCAAAATCAAGAGTCAGACACTTAACCGACTGAGCCACCCAGGCTCCTCCACATATTTTAATTTTTACAGTTGTCAGAAATTTAACATTTTAAAGAACAAGAAATGGTGTGTCCTCTCAAGAGGACTGGTAAAAATGTACGTA
Organism: Vulpes lagopus; assembly: GCF_018345385.1. NCBI lineage: Eukaryota > Metazoa > Chordata > Mammalia > Carnivora > Canidae > Vulpes > Vulpes lagopus. Next base: position 36,504,257 of record NC_054844.1, read on the forward strand.
TCGTATATTCTATTTCTGACAGCCACTTTGCATTAATAAAATTAAGGCTGTTATGGCAAAGTACCTAAATGTGAAACAAAAGTGAAAAACCTAGTTCATCTCTGGAATACTGATAAACAAGAAGGCAATTAAGTATTCAGTAATATAGAAAAAGACGTGAATTTTTTTTTCTTTCCTTTTCCCAGATGCTTTGGTTCTGAAACCAAAAGTCTAAAAACTTTAGAGGCTTTTTGATCTTTGACTTCAGAGGGAATTTTAGTGCCTTCAAGTTTACTGTTCACATAACTCACAAGAATGTGCCCCTGAAATAGTCCCAACTAATAGCGGGTTGACAAAATGAATAACACTATTAAAAATGGAATCAGCTATGGTAACTTTATATAAAGTGATGAATCACTCAGCATTGCCAAATCAAGTACTGACTGGAGGCTAAAAAGAATAAAAGAGAGAAATTTCATTAAAAGTGGAAACATTACTGAAAGTAAAATAAAATATTTTGGAATAAAATATACAAGGGTCTGGTAAGCATATTATACATTAAGGCAAAAATCCAATTTCTTACTAAGAGAGTATAAAATAGGAAAGCATGATCTAATGAAGTCTTAAATAAGGATTCTAACAAGCATTCCTAGATAAAAATCATATTGTTTCTTTTTCCAATTTGCCTTTTTATTCCTGACAGACTCCAGGTGTATTTGAATGAAAACTTATACTGATTTAACTGATTTAAAAACTGTGTACCTCTGCTATAAAAAAAAATCACTGTAATTAGGAAAAAACTTTATTTAGAGCCAAGATTAAGTAGACAAACACTGCATTAGGAGCAACAAATCAAGTCCTCTTGAAAGATATAATAAGACGTAGTCTAAAGTCATAAATGATATCAACAACAGAAACAGGGTACTGAAGACAGGTTGAGTGAGGTGTAAATTAAATATTCCATCATCACCCCACACACACCTAAGGACATATTTGTTTAAATATGTTAAAAAGAGCATTTCGCTTCTGTAAAAGCTTTCATGGCAAAGAATCTCAAAGTATCTAATGACCACATCACCTATGTTGCTTCCCTTACATTCATGTTGCTGCCATTTCTATCATTGTTCAGCACCAAACCTAAGCATAAAATGATTTTGTACAGCAAAGGAGATTTTTTTTTTCTGGTGGGTATAAGAAAGGGGAAGAAGGTGACACACTCAAAGAGGGATACAGTGGAGTCAAATTCACAGCTTTGATTCTAATATCGGAGGCCCATTTATGGCAAATAAATGTGAATAAAATCACTACTGACAATCCTTTCAAACTGCCCACAACACATGGCATCCTTTGGCTTTCTGCAAATAACCCTGAACTCTCTGAATCCTATGTTTACTTATCCATAAATGTGCATGCAATTTTCTGGGCATTCAAACCACTGTGCCTTTTAAAATAACCCTCAAATCCCTTAAGTCAATAAAGTTCAGGGGAAAGTTCTAAAATGTTCCTACTTGCCTGCTGGATTTACTCCTTTTTTATTATTAAACCTCAATAGCTTCAATACATGTTAACAGATTGAGATTCCTTGTTGTTAAAGTGGAGTAGAGAAGCATATGTTAGGGGCTGGGAGTGGGATAGGTGCTAAAGCCAGAGGCAAGTTAAATACACATAAATTGCTACCCCATTGTAGTTCCAACTCAGGTGTTATTCTGTAAGGATGGTGGCTTACTGAGTCACTACTAGAAAGGAAGGGACTAATTAGTCCTGTTGGTTCTTTTCGCTGTAAGAATTTCTCCATGAATCTGAAGGAGGTCATAAACTTGGGGAACACAGAACCTTTTGTTCAGAGCTGATTCTCATGAACTGTATAAAGTTATTAATATGTTAATATAAATCTAAAAACATGTTAAGGAGATACAAAAAAAATATAAACATGTTGTAAGAATATGGTTAACCACTATCTACAGATTCCACCAAAGGATGGCTGAGGTGATGGCTTGCAGAAGGAACCACTAGAACAGGGTCTATCCTATTCTTCTCTGGATTCTCCATTCTCCATTCTGGTTCCGGGTCAGCATCACTAACATTCGAGATGCTCTGATTTTAATTTGCCAAAACAAATCTAAAGCACAGTGAGAGCAAGAATAAGTGACAAATTCTGGCTTAATCAATTAGGTCACAAAATCTTCAAGTTGGACTAGACCAAACTAAGTACAGTTTAGTTTAAGACAGAGTCAAGGATTAACAGGTACATAGTAACTGGCACTGGGAAGTGGATACGAAAACTAGAATGCGCATTAAGTATTAATGGTAAGAAGCAATCCTAACAAGGGGCCAGAAAAATGCCATGGACCTGGTTCCATTTCTGTAGTATATAGTACAACTTAATTGACAAAATTATTTAAAAGAAGAAGAAGAAGAAGAAGGACTCACTTATTCCAGAAGGAATATTTGCTTTCTAATCCTTTTAAGGAATAGATCTGGGACTCCTGGGTGGCTCAGCAGTTGAACACCTCCCTTTGGCCCAGGGCGTGATCCTAGAGACCCAGGATCGAGTCCCACATGGGGCTCCCTGCAGGGAGTCTGCTTCTCTCTCTGCCTGTGTCTCTGCCTCTCTCTCTCTCTGTCTGTCTCTCTGTCTCTCATGAATAAATAAAATCTTAAAAAAAAAAAGGAATAGATCTAATAATCAATAAATTGCATTCAGGAAATTATCTTTACGTCAAACATTTTTTAAAATGTTGAAAATAACAAATGTCATTAAGAAGCCAGGCTATTTACACTTATTTTTGAATAAAACTCGTGACATAATCAAAAGAAATTTAAAATTTTCAGCTTTTTACACTTCAAGTGTCTCTCTTATATACAAAAACATGGATATTTTAATCTAGCACAATATTCACCAAATAATGACATTCATGAACTTTTGGGGAAGGATCTCTGATGATTCTAATTTACTTGGAAAACCTTCTGGTTTTCCTTAATAAACTAGAACAGATCCAAGGATTCAACCCTGGAGGTGAACTATTTACTACCTCGTATTGTGCTAAATGTGCCCCTCTTGAGCTTTGAGGAACGCCCTTTCATTTTTAAAGTTTCTAAACCAGTCTTTATAAACCACTTGACACCGTTATAGCCATGGAGTGGTCTTTTTCCTCCTCGAAATACTCAAAGACTTGCGAGTTTTCAGGGATGAAGCAGGGACAGCTACCCTCTCATTTATTACCTGTAAATCTGGGTTACTGCTTAACTGTCACCACCTTGCAGACCGATAGCAAGATAAATGAGAAGACCAATTTCTTTCCTTCTGGGCTCAGATACAAAATCACAACTGATTGATTATTGTGATACGTGTAATTGGTTATCACCAGTTTCTGATATTCAGTGAAAGACTAATATAAGGAATACAAAGATATGGGGTGATTTTTGTCTCTTTCACAAGTCCACAGAGGTTTTCACTGTAACTTCTGACAAAACCAAATTAGCAAGTGAAGTAAATCACTATAGAAAAAAAAAAAAAAAAAAAAACCTGGCCTACTAGGAAGATTAAAGCAGCTAACGATTATGAAAGTACTTGGTTAGCCACAGAGCAGTAGGAACACGGAATGTCAGCTCCACAGGGGAAGACACAGTCATCCGTTTTGTGTGCTGACTATCCCAATGGCCTAGAACAGAGCCTGACACATGGGAGATGGTCAGTAAGCATTTGGTGAATGAAGGAAATATATGGTATAATTAAAAATGGGTAACAAAGATAGTGAAGCAGAAATGCATGCGGTGGTATAAATCCCCTAGTTAAATGGTCCCATATTTCACTAATGCACCTTTAAATAAAAAAGAACTCTGGGGTTTTCTCACTCGACGTTCAGATTGGTGCACTCAACCAGTTAAGTTTGGAAAAAAGTGAGTAGTCAATATGGTGAAATGATTAAAGATCACATTTGTGATCCACTTCTAAGTAAGTGTCTAAAGGATCAGAAGGGGTTGTTTGCTGACCTTTCAGAGAGAAATATAAAGACATACTGTTATCTTTCCAAAAACAGTAGCACTTCCATCTCCCTTATATTCTCTATAGAATATCAATCACTATGTCATCAGTCAGCTAATTTTCAGGTGATAGTAACCTTGTCAGTACTCATTATAACTTCATAATTCTACACAGTAGAGAAGAATTCCCACAACATTTGGTAGGACAAAAATCTGTCACTTAAATAAAAGTAGGGCAATGTTCAGAAAACTACATTCTATGTCAAATTACAGAGATAAATGAATGTAAATGCTGGTTTTCAGCAGCATACTTATAGGAAAAAATATAGAGAGTTTTAATTTTCTTAAGATACTTCCCTAGATTCAAAAATTAAATGGACTTCTTTTTTTTTTTCAGTAAAACGTTATTCGTTCATATGAAAATTAACCTAAGAGAATATCAAATCTTCAATGAGGACCAAATATAATATTAGGAAAATGCATGCTTAAACTATATCAGAATATTCAAAGGGAAATATAAATTCTTTTACTCTCTCAATTATTCCAAAAACTCATGTTTGCATTTTGACACTTTAGAGTGTACAAGAATGAGTATATACTAGAATTTTTTTCAAAATGTAGTAAGGAGACCCTTTAGCCAATAATTGCAATATTTTGAATGAGAGAGATATACAAAATTCTTTTTCAGTTACTGAACTATCTGCATTTGACTTGCATTTTGTTTATTTAAAATTAATCTGTAAAATCTACAAAGGTGAAAATTCAGTAACTTTCAGTGGCTGAGTAACCAATCACAATCAGGAGCAATTTAAGAATCCTGAAAAATAACTTCTATGAACACAATGCCAAACCACTAAAAGTTATGCAAATCGCCCATCTTTTTGAAAACGATGGGTTTTTTTCATGCCACAACATTATTTACTAACTCTTGTCTAGGTGCATCTGCTTTATACGTTTCTAATTTTCCAAATACTTCAGAAATAACAGAGAGGCCCAAATTCCCAAGGAACATAAACCCTGCCTTTAACTGTATCTGTTCTTTTCCCAAGGTGGGGGGGGGGGAAAAAAAGGCTTCCTAGAATTTAGGTTTTACTCCACGTGAATGAGACCGGTGCTCATATAATCATATTTGTTCCATTCTGTTAGTAACCATTGCAAACTGAAAGACCGGGACAGGTTCTAAACATGTTAAATTCTATAAAGCCATTAGCCATAAATTTGATCCGGCAGTTTACTGGGACAATGGAATCTGCTGAAAAAGCGTCTATTAGTCATTCTGGACAAACGCATCGGGATTAAAAGAATGAGTGAGTTAAGATCGTCTAAGAAGGCAGAAAAAGAAAAAAGAAAAGGAAAAGAAAAAAAAAGAAAAGAAGAGAGAGAAGGAAAGAAAAGGAAAAAGAGAAAAAAAGAAAGAAAGAAAGAAAGAAAGAAAGAAGAAAGAGAAAAGAAGAAAAGAGAAGAGAAGAGAAGAGAAGAGAAGAGAAGAGAAGAGAAGAGAAGAGAAAAGAAGAAAAGAAAAAAGAAAAGAAAGAAAAACTTAATCCAACTGGATCTCTGCTTCTGAGTTTCCAAGAGACTTTTCCTTCCTTTTCTGCCCATTCCGGCTGCGTCTCCAAGCGCTTCTGGCTAAAAGGGGACTAAACCGCCCGCATCCTCGTCCCAATCACACCGCTTAGGTTTTATGCGAAAACTGAAAACAAGCCCAGATGTCTTTCTTTGGGCAAATCCGCCCAGGTACTGCCGAATTTCCCATTCCAGGTGCCAGTTTCGCGGTTTCGGCTCAGCACAAAGAGGAAGTGGGCCCCGATGCCCAAGTTTGCGCAGCGCCCGCCGCAGGAGCTCCGCGCGCGTCCCCGAGGCCCCCCGGTCGCCGCAGGTCCGGGAGCCCAAGCGCGCACGGCGGGGCCCCGGGCCGGGCGGGAACCCCGCGGGGCAGAGCTGCGGGCGCGCGGCCTCGGGGACCCCAGCCGGCCGGGCCGAGACGCAGCGCTCGGGAAACCCCGCGCCACCGGCCCAGCCAGCCCGGGGATCCGGGGATCCGGGGATCCGGAGGCCCCTTCCCGCTGCCCCCGGGAGGTGCGGGCAGGGCGGCTCCGGAAGGGCCCGAGCGCCAGGGTGGCCCTAGCACTTGCGGAAGGGAGCCCCGGGGGCAGGTGCGGGATGCGGCGGGGACGCGGATGGGGCGGGGGTCCCAGCTGGCGGCGGTGGCATCTCCGCCGAAGCTCCAGGCGCCCCGGGGCGCCCCCGGGCCAGCGCGGATCCGCGAGCGCCGAGGCCCGGGCTCCCCGCGCGCAGGGCGCACCGCCGAGCGCAGGGGTCCGGGTCCGGGACCGGCCGGGGGCGGGGGTGCGGGGGTCCCGGCTGCTCACCTGCGGCTGGAGGCTGGAAGCTACACTCCCGGGCCCCCGGAGCGCGGCCCGGCAGCCTGGCGCCGTCCGCCGAGGGGCCGAGCACTTGGAAAGCCCAGCGCGTGCCGTAGGGGGCGCCGCCCGGGCTGCCCGGCTCCGCCGCGGGGCACAGCTTGAGCGGGACCGGGCTGGCCGGGAGGGGCCGGGGCTGCGCGCCCGCAGCCGACGCGGGGCCGTGGGGCGCGGGGGGCTGCGGCCCGGCCGGCGGGGCGCCCCCGGCCCGCAGCAAGTTCTCGATCAGGAAACTCTTGCCCAGGTGGCCAAAGCCGGGCGCTGCGGGGAAGTTGAGCAGCGCGGAGGACGCCACCACGTCCCAGTAGGCGCCGGCGGGGGCCGCCACGGCGCTCGGGAGCATAGTGCGCTGCGCGCCCGCCGCCGGCCCCGCCAGGAGGACCGGGCCCCGAGGACGCCGGCCGCCTCGCGACGATATTATTTATTTGGGTTGGGCGGGTTTTTTTTTTTTTTAAAGGGTGGGAGGAGTGAGTGTGGGAGGGGGAAGCCGTGCGCGTCCCCGGCCCGCGGCGCAGGCTCTGGGGGCGCCGGGGGAGTCCCTCTCGCGCCCTAAGCAGATCCGGACTTTTTTTTTTTTTTTTTTTTTTTTTTTTTTTAGAAGGGCTGGAAGGTGTGTCCAGCCCATCCATTCATGTCACCCGGCCCACAAAGTCCCACAAAGTGACAGACGCGGCCCACAATAAGGGCGGCCCCCGAGAGTCTGAGCTTTGGTGAAGGGAGGGGATGCGGAGCGGGGAGGAGGTGGGCGTGGAGGAGGGACCCGGGCCGGGGACTGGGGGGGGACCCTGGAGCGCACGCTGCCCCCGGGGGATGGAGCCCCGAGGAGGCCCGGAGACGCTCGCACGCAGAGGGCGGGCCACCTGTTGCTAGACCCCGGCTCTCCGGGGCTGGTGGCCCTTCTTCAGCTCCCAGGGGGCGTCATCCGCGGGAAGCCAGCAGCCCCCAGGGTGTGGAAAGGCATCAGGAAGGCCTCGAGTGCTGCTGACACTTGGTGGCCCCCCAGATGACAAAAAGTTTTGGAAGCAGTGGGTTGCACAGGAGGTGGACCCACACACACCCACACACCCACACACACACACACACGCTCCCCTGCGCGCCCTGGTTAAGGCAAAGGAAATGAGTGTTTCTGGGAGACCTTTTAAGAAAACCCTAGTCTCTAGGAATTCGTTTCCAGTCACTCTTTAATGAGATTTTACTTAGCGATCACTCCAGAAGAGACGCTTTCATAAATTTTGATCTGGACAGAGGGATCTAGGTTGCAGTGGCTTGAATGGTTGGATCCGAAACCCAGGAAGAAAAGCCACCCAGGAAACCGAGTTTTCCTGGCCAAAAGTGGTCGGGGTCCTCCTCCACGGAAACCAGGAGGAGAACACTGAATTATTTAGGATCGCACTTGCTCTTCCCCGCACCACCAGCCCTTCCCCCCGCCCCCCTAGAAATTTGGCCAGTTTCCAATTTATTAACAGCCTGCTAGAGACTGGACATGCGAAAAAAAGTGTGTGTGTGTGTGTGTGTGTGTGTGTGTGTGTGTGTAGTTAAAAGTTCTTCTAACCACAAAGCAATTTAAAAGCTCCTCATTTTAGAAACTGTATCAATGGAGTTTTAAAACTGTGACTTCACTGTCAATTAACAATTCCCATTGCGACTCTCCTGTGCAAATTTAGATGAATTTATTTAAAATAAGGTTTTTAAAGGATGTCTGAAAGGTTTGGGGTTGCATGTATGGTTTTCCTCTTTATCTGAATAATAATATGGTCCCTAGCTTCAGTTTACTTAAAAGCTGCCCAGAGTTGCCAGACTAGTGAGATAAATTTCCTTTTAAAGATTCACCTAGTTGAGGGGCGCCTGGGTGGCTCAGTGGTTCAGCGTCTGCCTTTGGCTCAGGTCGCGATCCCAGGGTCCTGGGATCGAGTCCCACATCAGGCTCCCTGTAGGGAGCCTGCTTCTCCCTCCGCCTGTGTCTCTGCCTCTGTGTGTGTGTGTCTCTCACAGATAAACAAAATCTAAAAAAAAAAAAAAAAAAAATTCACCTAGTTGATTTGTTTCATTTATACTAGGTATGACATAGAAAGCTTTCTAGAAATCCACTCTCCCTACCTGCTGCTAAACGGAAGGGGAGTTATTTGCAAGGCTGGTGTGTGTTACTAATATTCATTCACTTTCTGATTTAGTCAACACACCTTTACTGATCATGTCATACTTACTGAGCACTTGCGGTGATCCTGGGAGTATGTCTATAGCGAGAAGAGAAAGGTCTGGTCCTTGCTTTGTAGGAGTTCAAAGCTTAGGCAGAAAAAGAAGCAATTATCTGAGGAAGGGATTGTAATTTGGAAGGAAAAGTGTGAGAAAACCTCCAGAGTAAGATTCCCCTAAACTGAATCTTAAAAGGTGAACAGTGGTTAGGGATGGGTTGTGAAGGAGTAACCTTTGAGATTAGCAAAGAGAAATTACATCATCCACGCCAGTCCACGTAGTATTTGCATTTGGCCAAGTATAGACTAAACTATTTGAATATGTTAACTTGTTTAACTTCATACTAATCTTCTAAGGTCGGTACTGTTACCAGCCTGGTGTTACTGATGGGGCACAGAAAACATAAATAACTTTCATATAGCTACCCAACTATCAGAGCCCTGAGGCTGAGATGCAATCTAAGCTGGAAGATTCCAAAGCCTTAGAACCTGTAAGTTCAACTATCACTCTCTTCACAAACCTACTTGTCAGGCTAAATGGTGTCATCTGGCCACTCAATGGAAGGTAAGAAACAAGCATTCTGTTGTTCTGTAATGGAAGGTGGCAATGAAGACTTAAGTTGAGAATGACTGTTGGATCATTCATCTTCCCCACAGCCAAGGAGAAGGCAGTTGGAGAGATCTGGACATTAAGTGCTGTGGAGTTTAACAGAACTAATGGCAAGAAATTGGAATGGAGGGGATAAATATTACAGTGGGTTGAATCTATAGGATTGGATGATGTATTTTTTATTTAAAGATTATTTATTTATTTATTTATTTATTTATTTATTCATGAGAGACAGAGAGAGAGAGAGAGGCAGAGACACAGGCAGAGGAAGAAGCAGGCTCCATGCACTGGGAGCCCAATGTGGGACTCGATCCCAGGTCTCCAGGATCACGCCCTGGGCCAAAGGCAGGCACTAAACCACTGAGCCACCCAGGGATCCCAAGGATGATGTATTTTTTTTTTTTTTTAGGATGATGTATTCTTAACTGGGGGGTGGTCCCCTCCCTACTCAGGAGACATTTGGCAATGTCTGGAGATATTCTTGGTTGCTGTAATTTGACGAGAGGATGAGGCAGTTAGCCACTGGCATCTAATAGCTAGAAGCCAGGGATGCTGCTCAGCATCCTTAATGAACAGGACAGCTCCCCCAACAAAGGGTCACCCAGCCTGAAATGTCAGTCGTGTGGTGGTTGAGAAACCTGGGTTATAGAGAGTAAAGGAGACTGTAGATTCACGTCAAGTTTTCTGGTCTAATGACCAGATACCCACTTCATCAGGATGAGGACTTATAACATGAGGAACAGGTTTTACATGGAAGTATGAACAGAAAAATGGAGACAGGCATTCTGGTTCTTTGTGGAAATTTCCAAAGAAAATAGTGTAGTGAGGGCAGCCCCAGTGGCACAGTGGTTTAGCGCCGCCTGCAGCCTAGGGGGTGATCCTGGAGACCCTGGATCGAGTCCCACGTCAGGCTCTCTGCATGGAGCCTGCTTCTCCCTCTGCCTGTGTCTCTGCCTCTCATTCTCTCTCTGTGTCTCTATGAATAAATAAATAAAATCTTAAAAAAAAAAAGAAGAAAATAGTGTAGTGAGAGGAGAAATGAGCCAAGAGACAAATGCTGGGGAATGCTCATGTTAAGGAGATGGATAGAAGAAAGAGGAGCCTTGCAGGAGTCTGAAAATGAGCGGTCTGGATTTGAAGACTGAAACTTGAAGAGGAGAGAATGGAGCCATGAAGGCAAAGGAGACGGTTTTCAAAAGGAAGAATGGCAGACTTTGATAAAGAGCTGCTGTATGCTCAGCAGTTCCTTTTTCCAACTGGACAAACAGCTATGGTGCGTTTCCCAGCCTGCCCTTCAGGCTGTGTGCGACCAATGGAATAAGAGGAGAAGTGATCTTATTTGTCCTCCAGTTCTATCCCCTAACAATCCACACAGCCCTTTGCTCATTGGCTGTCAGATGCCAAGGCACAGGGGATGAAGAAGTCCTCAGGGCGTGGTGGAACCACAAGATGAAAACAGCCTCTGTCCCTAAATCACCACATGGAAGGCACACAAAGATGAATATTTACATAGGTAGGTCACGACGGACGCAAAAAATAAACATTTATTGGGAAATGCCATTAAGATTTAGGAGTTGGTTTCCAACAGCATAGCCTCAGCTGCCTTAACTAATATACTGGCTGTAAATGCCTCAGATTTAAAATAAAAAGAGTAATTTGATTCTTAGTGACTTGGTCAAGAGCCTTTCCATCAGGAGCAAAGAAGGTAGACACCAGTTTATACATGATTGAAGATGCATAGAAGGTAAGAAAGTAGGGAAGTAGTAGTTGAGGAAACGTAGAGGGAAGCTTAAGGAAGTTATGGGGTCATAAAAAGTAGAAATGAAAATATTTAGAAGGTGAGAGAAAAGATGCTGAAGGTAAACATGTGTTCAACGGAGCCAAGAGGCTGTGTGGGCTCTTTACCTTTTGGCAAGGAAGCTTTCCAGGCCCACGGCCTATTATGGAGCCAAATGAGCATGAAAGACCACGTGTGGGAGACTGCCTTTCCCAACAGTTGTCTTTATCTCAGTTAACATGAAAGGGTGTTTTAGATAGCCCAACAGACATTATATGTTATTTTTCACCTGATAAATAGGTGGTATTTAAGATCTGGAGGAAAGCATTCCCACCTTTACTTGAAAGTCTGTACTCTCCGGAATGGAGCCAAAGGCTTAATTCTGACCCAGCTCTGGTTCCCCAGTTTCTCAGTGACTGAGGAACCCATTGCCTAAATCCAGCTATGATCTTAGCAGCATCCCGAGACTAGACACTGTCACATTTCCTCAAGTAAATCTTTCATACAGGATGTGAACTTGAAAGGCCCGAGAGATGGACATCATTGAGCATACAAACATACTACAGGGCCGTTTCTGTACATGACATGTTTACACATGTCATAGAATTCAGTCTGAGATTTGCCTTCACACCTGGCCATGGGGCTATGGGAATGGCTCTCAGTCTCTTAATTCACTGAATTAGCTATTTGAAGCTTCTAGTATTTATGAAAAAGAACCTAATCCTTGAGATAGCCCAATAGGCTTGGGCCATTTTCATTCCTTAAAGAACCACTTTGGTCTGTGCGGAGATCTGGTCCAAAAAAAAAAAAAAGAGCATCATTGCAAAATCAAATGCCTCAGGGTCAGATGGCTGAAACCTATGGGTTGGCCATGTATAAAATAATAGAGCATGAGTTAACTGTTAAAGAGTATGTGTGGGGGGGAGTTGATCGCAGGCTGCCAAGCAAAGCATATGCTTAGTCCTATTTGTCACTAGTCTGGAAAAGTAGGCTTGGGCCAGATTGTGCCCTGTATACAGTACTCAGGATTTTGGACTGTGTTCTTAAAGCAATGAGAAAAAAAGGAATTGTAGCTATATGTGGTGATGGATGCCACCTTAAACTTGCAGTGGTAATCATTTTGCCCTACGCGTCAAATCATTATGTTGCACACCTAAAATTAATACAATGCTATATGTCAATTATATCTCAATTTTTAAAAAGCAATGAGATGTGATCTCATATTAGCATTTTAAAGGATCACTCCTGTGGTATGGAGACTGTGCTAGGATCTAGAGAAGATGCTGACTGGAGACCGTTTGAGGAATCCAGAGAAGAGATCCTGGGACTTTGGGCTGGGTTTGTGGCAGCAACCATGGGGACAAGCAGGAGAATATGTGGCAGCAACCAGGGGACAAGCTATCTAGAAGGTATCTGTGAATTTAGAGTCTGAAGAAGTCTTGTAGTTCCTAAGGAACCAGTGTGTTTGGTTTTATCAGACCATGGGAACTCTATAGCCTGTTGTGTTTCCCACTGTGTTTTGAATGCCAAGAAGTTGAGCTCATTTTAGAGTTTAATTGCAGTAACTCTCTTAGCCCATATTTCTCTCCTCTCCATCCTCCGTTCACTTTAGATCTTTTATGTTTATTCGATGGCTCTGTTGTATGTGTATCCATTTCGTGCACCTTCTCCAACCATATAAGAAATAAACAAATACAACAAACAAGTAAATCTCTTTTTGTATTATTATTATTATTATTTGAAACACACATGCTTATCGTAGTCCCACTAAGAATTAGAATTCTGTAATGGAATCTAAAGAAGCTTCCCTAATTCCCTAATTCCTGATTCCATAATCAGCTGAAATCTCCCTTTGGGCAGGAGAGTCTCTGTGCTTGGTGGAGAGAGCAGCTTCTCAGAGCCCAGGTAATATGCACCCTAGATTGTTGACCTCACTAGTGGCCTCTGAGCACCCACTCCAACAATCAGACATCTTTGAAAAGAAGATGTGATTGTGGGGAATTAGTTCTGTTCTCAATTGAAAGGAGAAGATTCAAGGGTTTCATTGTAGCCTTTTTAGTAACCACTGGAAATTTGGCTGATGCAGGGTAACTTGGAGAAATAAGTATTTCCCAGAACTACTAACTGTAGATTCTCTCCACTGCCCAACACCCACTCACAACTCAGGACCTTAGGCACATTACATCCTAATCATTAAAAGAGAGGGAAAAAAATACTTTTAAAGAAGTACAGGAATATGTTAAGAGGTATATGCAACCACTTCAACAATACTTACTCAGTTAACTTCTATATTTTCTTAAATATTCCCCAGTTCCCTCCACCCCACTCCATTCCCAAATACTCTTGGGTCTTCAAAATAAATTCTAAAAATCTGGCTCACCTCTGAAAGACATTTATAAATATGTTTTCAGTTTTCATCTGGCAGGACTCATGCTCTTATTGTCCTCCTTTTCCTGCACATGTCTTTTCTGGCCAGCTCTGCTCGCTTTTTGTGTATTATTTTGCCATGCCTCGGGCATTGTTCATCTCCGTGCCCTGCATTCTACCTTCAAGCTCTATTTTACGGACTTTCTTCTGTAACTGGGAGACTTCCCAGTTTCTTTCCAGGCTATTCAGTTGCTTTGGCATTCCTGGCTCATTGATCATTTCTAACCACTTTTCCACTTGTCCTGCTTGGCCCAAAGTGGACTGTGAGACTACTGAATGATTTTGAGGAAATTACTCTGGATGCTGCTGAGCAGCAGGTCTTTTCAGCTGCTTCTCATTGTCTCAGTGTCCTCATAGCCACAGGTGCCTCTCATTCATATTGAAATCCTACCGAGTTTTCGGGTTTGCCCTGAATTACTGCTTTGGACAAAAGGGAGGATGCACATCTCGTTGTGAGTTTTGTCCTGTTTCTCAATGTTTATACCAGAATCGTCCCTTCAGATGAACATTAAGTATTTTGCATTTACTGCCAAAAGTATGAAGTACACACAGAGAAGTTAATCCCTTGTGAAACTGCTCTAAAGGCTATGAACTCAGGCTCTCTGAACCAAATTTAGATGTGTCAATCTCCGTGCTTTAAAGTGTCATTTCTCTGGCGAGAATTTGTCTCGTGTAAAATGTAATGAGGCTTTTAGGCAAATAAGCAAAAATTAAGCCCTAGAGTTTTTGTTTCTTTCCTAGTCCCCTGGTTCTCTATTGAGTTTCACAGCTTTGATTTATTTGGAAACTAGAGTAATATTACAAAGCTTCTGAAGTAAACATTGCTTGACAGCCGACCATTTAAATTGTGTGGTGTAATTCTCAAGTGACCCTCTTTTTATCACTCAAACATATTCTCTTTTTTTTTTTTCAGGATCATGCATATATATCCCCCTCCCCATCATTCCATCTACACATCTCCCCCAACCCCAATCCAACACCCCCGGTCCAACTATCCTTCCTTTTTTTAGTCTAAACACCACTTGGTTCACAACCCCAGGAGCTTCCTGAGTGAAATTTGAAACTGCCCCCCTCCAGGAGAAACCAAAGAAAGAGGCAGGCCACTCCAGATTGGATAGTGGGAGGTTGGCTAAGCAAGGGAATTTAGGTAGGAGACTTCTGTTGGGTGACCACAAGACCAGTAGATCTCCACACCCACTCACCAAAACTTGAAAGTTTATATAGAGGCCTTAAGTGTGTTCAATCATGTTATACCATCCAGATGGTCTCAGTAACACATTGCTCTCTGAAGGCTGTGTGTCCTTGAAAACATCTTCTACTGTGGGAACAGTGGGAACAGTGGGGAGAGTGTACGTTCCAAGCACAGGGGGAGGGAGGGGCCTCTGAATGCCCACGTCTAGCGTCTAGTTCTTGGTTCAACTGACAGTCATGATCTCTCAATTACCTCCTCCAAAACCCCATCAACTCATGACTGGCTCTTATAGTCTTACACATCCTCCTCTTCTATGATGTGTCCTGAGCAGTCAGCAGGTTTCACTAACATGGTGGTGACTTGTTTGGGGGCTATTTGGGTGCACTGGAGACAGATACAAGAGAAAACATAGATCATAATAAAGATTCCAAAATTAAGTAACAATTTTTTTTCCACCAAGAGTCCCATGATCCAAGCCATTGATTGCTAAATCCCCTAGGCTATGGGTTGGACCACTCAGGGAGTTCACTTTTGTTCTCCTATAATTTAATAAAGATGACGCATTAGCAGACTCATCTGGTATGAACACACAACACTTTGTTTGGATAATGGCACAGGTGCCTAATTGCAAGGCATTAATAATGTCCAAGGCCATTCTATTTTGGAAGACAGCTTTTCTCATTAAAGACACTTCAGTGTTCAGTTAAGGGTAGGCTTGGTTGGCTATTATTTAAGATTTGCTGGATGAATTTGCCAAGAACTTCAGTATGTGCTATAATATCCTCCAGGCCAATAAAGGAAACAAAGATAGTGGCCAAATGATTGTATTGATGGGAAACAGGAATTCATGGATTGGTGCACTTTCAAAGTCATAAGTGAGTTCACATCGTCTGTACTTTTGGTAACATGATTAGTGAGCTAAGACAGTAGTTGATTTCTTGACACCTCAGGTATATAATGGATTTTGGAGCGAATCTGTCCCTGACGGCTGACTTTCAGATGCAGGTTGCTGATAATACTTGGTTGACTTGAGGAAGTGTGTTCACTAAGGGAGTTATTGTTTATCTATTGAACAGGATTAAAACTGATTCAGGTGGCTACTTGTTACCATAGTTACGGAACAATCACTGAAGAAAAAGCTTGTGAAAACTTTCTTAAAGTCTCAGTTATCCCTTTTGTTTCTCATTTATCCAGGGCTCTAGAAGAGATAATCAAGGATTTTCCAGATCTTATCAGGGATGTTGATTCTCTTTACAGATATGGCTTGTAAAGCTCTGGTTTTTAGATGGAGCATTAGTTGATGTGGTATTATCCTGTGTTTATTTGGAATCATTAGGTCATCTGTCAAGACAGTGATTATGCAGAAGTATTTAAGACCCTGGACAACAGACATCAGATACCTGGGAGACAAATAAATATAAGCAGAAGTATTTAAGGGGGGATCCCTGGGTGGCTCAGCGGTTTAGCGCCTGCCTTCAGCCCAGGGTGTAATCCTGGAGTCCCAGGATCGAGTCCTGCATCGGGCTCCCTGCATGGGGCCTGCTTCTCCCTCTGCCTGTGTCTCTGCCTCTCTCTCTGTGTGTGTCTCTCATGAATAAATGAATAAAATCTTTACAAAAAAAAAAACAAACAAACAGAAGTATTTAAGAGGTTATCAGAAGATTCTCTAGAACTAGGCCTGATTAAATAATTCCAAACAATTTCCTGTGACCATTTTGAATAGCCAGGCTGCCTTTTTAAAATTTTTAATTTCAGCATAGTTGCCATACAGTGTTGTATTAATTTCAGGTATACAATATAGTGATTCAACAGCTCTGTACATTACTCAGTGCTCATCATGATAAATGTCCTCTTAATCCCCTTCACCTATTTCTCCCATCGCCCCCACCTACCTTCTCTCTGGTAACCATCAGTTTGTTGTCTATAGTTAAAAGCCTATTTTTTGGATTGTCTTCTTTTTTCCCTTTGTTTATTTGTTTTGTTTCTTAAATTCCACATGTGAGTGAAATCATATGGTATTTGTCTTTCTCTGACTTACCTCACTTAGCATTATATTCTCAATCCATCCATTATTGCAAATGGCAGTATTTCATTCATTTTAATGGCTAAGTAATATTCTAGTGTGTGTGTGTGTGTGTGTGTGTGTGTGTGTGTGTGCGTGAGAGAGAATGAATATGCTGATATGAATCAGCATATGAATATGCTGTGATAAACAGAGGGATGCATGTATCTCTTTGAATAAATATTTTTGTATTCTTTGGGTAAATACCTAGTAGTGTGATCATAAGGTGGTCCTATTTTTAACTTTTTAAAGAACCTGTTTTCCAGAGTAATTAACACCAGTTTACATTCCAACTAACACTGTACAAGTGTTCCTTTTTCTCTCCACCCTCGCCAAAACCTGTTGCTTCTGGTGGTGTTGATTTAAACCATTCTGACAGGTGTGAAGTGATATCTTGTTGTAGTTCTGATTTTGTATTTCCCCCATTTTGGGGGATGTTGAGCATCTTTTCATGTGTCTCTTGGCCATCTGTATGTCTTCTTTGGAAAAATGTCTAATCATGTCTTCTGCCCATTCTTAAATTGGATTCTTTTTGGTATTAAATTCTTCCTCTTATTTATTTTATTTATTTATTTAAATTCACTTTGCCAAAATCATTACTTCAGATGTAGTTTTCAATAATTTATCAATTGCATATAACACCGAGTGCTCATTGTGTCATCACGTGCCCTCCTTAATGCCCATCACCCAGTTACCCCATCCCCCTCACCTACCTCCCCTTCAGTTTCTTTCCCAAAGTTAAGAATCTCTCATGGTTTGTCTTCCTGTCTGCTTTTTTTCCCCATTCAGCTTCCCCTCCTTCCCCTATGGTCCCTTGCACTATTTATTATATTTTGCATATGAGTTAAACCGTGTAATTGTCTTTCTCCCATAATACCCTCCAGTTCCATCTGCATTGTTGTAAATGGTAGGTATTCGTCCTTTCTGATGGCCAAGTAGTACTCCATTGTGTATATAGACCACATCTTCTTTGTCCATTCATCTGTTGAAGGACATCGTGGCTCCTTCCACAGTTGGGTTGTTGTGGATATTACTGCTATGAACATTGGGGTGCAGGTGCCCCTTCATTTCACTCCTGGTAAATACCCAGTAGTGCAATTGCTGGGCCATAGGATAGCTCTATTTCTGACTTCTTGAGGAACCTCCATACTATTTTCCAGAGTTCTTCCTTTGTTTTAGATACTAACCCTCTTTATTGCATAGAACATTTGCAAATATCTTCTCCCATTCGGTAGGTTATCCTTTAGTGTTGTTGACTATTTCCTTTGCTGTGCAGAATCTTTTTATTTTGATGTGGTCCCATACTTTATTTGTGCTTTTGTTTCCCTTGCCTCAGGAGACATATCTAGAAAAAAGTTGCTATGGCTGATGTTAAAGAGGTTACTTCCTATGATCTCTTTTAGGGTTTTTATGGATTCAGGTCTCACATTTAGATCTTTAATACATTTTATATTTATTTTTGTGTATAAGGTAAGAAAGTAGTCCAGTTTCTTTTTCATATTGCTGTCCCGTTTTTCCAGCACCATTTGTTAAAGAGACCGTCCTTTTCCCATTGGATATTCTTTCCTACTGTATCATATAGTGTGGGCTTATTTCTAGGTTTTCTGTTCTGTTCCATTGATCTGTGCATCTGGTTTTGTGCCAGTACCATACTACTATTTGATTACTACAGTTTTGTAGTATAATTTATGATGTCTCCAGCTTTGCTTCTCTTTTTCAAGGTTTTTTTTGGCTATTCTGTGTCTTTTGTGGTTCCATACAAATTTTAGGATTGTTCTAGCTCTGTGAAAAATGATGTTGGTATTTTGACAGAGATTGCATTAAATGTGTAGGTTGCTTTGGATAGTATAGACATTTTAACAATATTTGTTCTTTCAATCCATGAGGATGGAATGTCTTTTCATTTCTTTGTGTCCTCTTCAGTTTCTTTAATAAGTGTTCTATAGTTCTCAGAGTATAGATCTTTTGCCTTTTGATTAGGTTTATTCCTAGGTATCTTATTGTTTTTGATGTATTTGTAAATGGGATCAATTCCTTGATTTTTCTTTCTGCTGCTTCATTATACAACACACTTCTGTATGTTGATTTCATATCCTGCAACTTTGCTGAATTCATGTCTCAGTTCTAGCTATTTTTTGGTGGTCTTTTGGGTTTTCTACATGGAGTATCATATCTGCGAATGGTGAAAGTTTGAGTTCTTCCTTGCCAATTTGAATGTCTTTTATTTTTTTGTTGTCTGACTGTTGAGGCTAGGGCTTCCAGTCCTATGTTAAATAACAGTGGTGAGAGTGGATATCCCTGTCTTGCTCCTGACCATAGAGGAAAAGCTCTCAGTTTTTCCCTATTTGAGGATGATATTAGCTGTGGGCTTTTTTTATATATGGCCATTATGATGTTGATGTATATTCTTCTGTCCCTGCTTTGTTAAGGGTTTTTTGTTTTTTGTTTGTTTTTTAAAAACAACCTTAGCTATTTTTTAAGATTGTATTTATTTATTTATGAGAGACAAAGAGAGAGAGAGAGAGAGAGAGACAGAGAGAGGCAGAGACACAGGCAGAGGGAGAAGCAAGCTCCACGCAGGTAGCCCAATGTGGGACTCGATCCAGGGTCTCCAGGATCACTCCCTGGGCCGAAGGCGGCGCCAAACCGCTGAGCCACCCGGGCTGCCCTGTTAAGAGTTATTATCAAGAATGGATGCTGTATTTTGTCAACTGTTTTTTCTACATTAAGAGGATCATTTGGTTCTTATCCTTTCTTTTGTTAATGTGTTACACATTAATTGATTTGTGAATATTGAACCAGCCCTGTAGCCCTGGAATAAATCCCACTTAATCATTGTGAATAATTCTTTTAATGTACTGTTAGTTTGATTTGCTAGTATCTTGTTGAGAATTTTTGCATCTGTGTTCATCAGGGGTATTGGCCTGTTATTCTCTTTTTTACTGAGGTCTTTGGTTTGGGAAACAAGGTAATGCTGCCTCATAGAATGAATTTGGAAGTTTTCCTTCCATTTCTAATTTTTGGAACAGTTTGAGACTAGGTATTAACTCTTTATTTAAATGTCTAGTAGAATTCCCTTAGGAAGCCATCTGGGCCTGGACTTTTGTTTGTTGTAAGATTTTTGATTACTGATTCAATTTCTTTGCTGGTTACAGGTCTGTTCAAATTTCCCATTTCTTCTCGTTTCAGTTTTGGTAATTTGTATATTTCTAGGAATTTATCCATTTCTTCCGGATGACAAATTTGTTGGCATATGATTTTTCATAATCTTATAATTGTTTATATTTCTGTGGTGTTGGTTGTGATTTCTCTTTAATTCGTGATTTTGTTTATTTGGGTCCTTTTTCTTTTCTTTTTGATAAGTCTGGCTAGGGGGTTATCAATTTTATTAATTCTGAGATGAGTCTCTTGTATGCAGTACGTAGATGAATCTTGTTTTTAAATCAATTTTGTCACCCTCCGTCTTGATTGGAGCATTTAGTCCACTTACATTCAAGGTAATTATTGATAGATATATATTTAGTGCCATTTTGTTGCTTGTTTTATGGTTCGTAGTTCTCTGTTCCTTTATTTCTTTGTTCTCCTCTCTTACCATAAGTTGGCCCTTTTTTTTAGCACTATACTTGGATTCCTTTCTCTTTGTTTCTTGCATTATCTATTATTGGTTTTTGATTTGTGGTTGCCATTAGGTTGATATATAATATATTCTATATATAGAAGTCTGTATTAAGTTGATGATCACTTAAGTTTGAACACAGCCTTTATTCCTCTTCCCCCACTTTTCAGATATATGTCATAGTTTATATCCTTTTATTTTATGAATCCCTTGACTGATTTTACTTTTTGCTTCCTACTTTTCTTGCTCTCACTTACGGTCTTTCCTTTCAATGCAAAGAGTCCCCTTTAATATTTCTTACAGGGCTGGTTAGTGTTTGTGAATTCCATTAATTTTTGTTTATCTGAGAAACTTTATCTCTTCTATTCTTAATGATAGCCTCGCTGGACAGAGTATTCTTGGCTGTAGATTTTCCCTTTCAGCAATTTGAATATATAATATTTGAAACATATTGAAAATATATTTGAATATATCCCTCTGGCTTGAAAAATTTCTGCTAAAAAATCTACTGGTAGCCTTATAAGTAACTGTTTTCTTTTCTCTTGCTGCTTTTAAAATTCAATCTTTATCAGTACTTTTTGCCAACTAATTACTATGTGTCTTGGTGTATACCTCTTTGGGTTGATTTTGTTGGGGACTCTCTGTGCCTCCTGGATCTGAATTTCTGTTTCCTTACCCAGATTTGGGGAGTTTTCTGCTATTATTTTTTCCAATAGATTTTCTGCCTCCTTTTCCCTGTTTTCTCCATCTAGGATCCCTGTAATGCAAATGTTATTATACTTGATGGAGTTGCTGGGCTCCCTAAGTCTATTCTCATTTTGCCTATTTTTTTCCTCTCACCTGATCAGCTTGATTGCTTTCCATTACTTTGTCCTCCAGGTTGCTGATCCATTCTTCTGCTGCCTCTAGCCTGCTGTTTTTTCCATCTAGTATGTTTTTTATTTCATTTATTATGTTCTTTATTTCTGATAGATTCTTTTTTATCTGTTTGTTAAGGGTCTTACTTATGTCCTCCACTCTTTTCTCAAGCCCAGCGAGTGTATTTATGATCATTACTTTAAATTCTCTATCAGGCACATTACTTATCTTTGTTTCACTTAGATCTCTTGCTGTGGTTTTTTTCCTAGTCTTTCATTTGGGACATATTCCTCTGTCTCCTCATTTTGTCTAACTTTCCGTGTCTCTTGGTGTGTGTTATGAAAGTCAGCCATTTCTGCTGTTGAAAGTACTGGCCTTGTGAAGAAGAGGTCCTATAGTGGCCCTACAATGGAGTGTCCTTTATTTACCAGAAGCTAACACTTCAGGGGTATCTCTTATGTGTGTTGTTTGCACTCTTCTGTTATAGCTGATCCACTTTTTCCTTCATTTAAGTCATCTGCAATGGCTTTCTTTGCCTTTTCTGGGCATTATTTGGTCTCTGTAATGTTAGTGAACCAGCCTGGGACTGCCTTGGGCTTAAGTTGAGTCAGACCAGGCATTTGCCAGAGATGCATTCACACCAGACTGTAAAATATTTTGCTTGTGTTTGCCTAAAAAGCTTTTGTTCGTGGGCAGGGCCTATAATCCAACCAACTGTCTGCCCCCAGCCCACTGCTGGGGCCACAATCTGACTGGTGTGTGTGGTTGTCTCTCTAGGGCAGGGTCACTTTGGAGTGACTGTCAGGGATGCTTGCATACTGCCAGGCTTGTGGCCCTAATTTGAATGGGCTCTGGCCAAGACTGTATTGGAGGGTGCAGATCCACAAAGCATGCAAGGGTAAGGTGCACAGTTTTAGCAAGGTTTGCATGCTGCTCCTCCATGAGAGGGGACCTGCCACAAGGTTCCACAAAGTACACTGGTCAGGAGACAGCATTGGCATGGTTTGCACTGGTCTTTTCAGGGAGGGGACCCACAGCACCAAGGTTGAGGCAGGCCTGGCTAGAGGCAGCAGATTTGCCAAAGCCAGATAGAACAGGGTGTAAACAAGCTAAGTAGTGAATGTATGCACTATGTTGATTCCTGCAGGTTCCATTTGGTTTTACTGGGGGGTGGGGGAGTAAAATGGCACCTACTAGCTCCTTTGTTTCAGGAGGAGTCTCCCAGAGATCTCTGTCTCTCCACAATATACTCTGAGATTAGCAAATAACTCTCCCTCCCTATACCCCCCAGTCTTTTTCAAACTGCTGCTTCCGTGCTGTATCTCCAGAGGCTGTTATTGGTGCTGCATTTTTAATGGTGGGGATTCAGTTTCCTCTTGTCTTCCTGGCTCTCCCAGAGCCAATCATATTGTTTTTAAAATTATAGGCTTTAAGTCCCACTGATTGGAAGAACTCATGAACTTTGGCCTCCCTGGCTTTCAAAGCCAAATGTTTTGGGGGACTTGTCTCCCCTGTGTGAACTCCCCAGTGTGATAGTCTATATCTCTCCCTTCTCCACACCTCAGGGTCCCTCCCTCCCACTGATAGTCCCATGGTCCATTAACCACATTTCTGCCATTCCTACCCTCTTTGATGTGGCCTTCTCTCTGTGTTTAGTTTTGAAGTTTATTCTTCCAGTCTTCAGGTCATTTTTTTGTGTTACTTACACTGACCTGAATGTTATCTGGATGTATCCTTGGGACAAGGTAAGCTTAACGTCCTCCTATTCCACCATCTTCCCAGCAATCCACCAGGCTGCCTTTTATTTTAGCTAAGGTATAGATTGTTTTACCTTACCAAAAAGGTTAACCCAATGCAGTATAAAGTCTTATCCATGGGTATATTCCTCTCTAGCTGGCCAGAAGAGAGAGAGAGAGAGAGAGAGATCTATTTTTATTTGCAAGGTTCTATATACATTAAGCTGTTATATAAATCTCATAAGCAGAAAATTGTTTATCTGTTTGGATTTTCAATTACTGAAATTTATTGAAATCTCCCATATCTAGTAATTTATATCTCTTTCTATTTCATATATTCATGTGTAATTTATATCTTCCTTCTAATAATGCTTCATCTTTAAAGTCTGTTTTGTCTAATATGAATTTGGCTATGCCAGCATTGTTTGTATCATTACTTTCCTGCTGTATTTTTACATTTTTTTAGTTTTAAATGTTTTATGTTCTTAAATTTCTGATATGTTTTAGGTATGGCTGGGTTTTGAAAGTCTACTCTGGAAACCTCTATCTTTTAATTAATGAATTTAACTCATTTATATTCAGTGTGATTGCTGATAGTTCCAGTTTCTATCATTTTGTGCTGTCTACTTACTTTTTCCTTACTATACTTTCTCTTTCTTACTTTCTTGTTATTGGATTGATAATGTTTTCTTTATTCCTTATTCCTTGTCTACTGAGCCAAAAGACCAAATGGACTCTTTCTATTGTATTAATGGTGAATCTCAACTTTTTAACATTAATCTAAATTTAATGAATATCTCTATTTTTGTCCTGAACAACTTAAATCTAAATACCACTCTACTAATTTACATGGTTTTTAGTGAGGTAATTTAGTTTCATTTTGTTTTCTACTCTTTTGTTTTTTTTAAAGAATCTTTTTTTTTTAATTTTTTTTTTTTTATTTATGATAGGCACACAGTGAGAGAGAGAGAGAGAGAGGCAGAGACACAGGCAGAGGGAGAAGCAGGCTCCATGCACCGGGAGCCCGACGTGGGACTCGATCCCAGGTCTCCAGGATCGCGCCCTGGGCCAAAGGCAGGCGCCAAACCGCTGCACCACCCAGGGATCCCTGTTTTCTACTCTTAATCCAGTAGTTGATTATTTATATATACTCACCCAATTATAAATTTCTTATTATACCCTCTTGAGCCTCATTGATATTTGTTCTATGTGTATAGTCCATTTTTATGAAGTACCTCAGTTTTTCAGTGAGTGGGAATTCTTACTGAAAATGTCTTCAGTTTCCAGTAATTCTTCAATTATAGTTTGGCTGTATATGAATTTTTTATTTACAATGCTTTTCTATAGACTTTTGGAGATATTTCATTGTTATTTGGATTCTGTTGTTGCTGGTTGGAAATCTGCTCTCAGTCTGCCCTTCCTATGTAGGTAATAAGTCCTTTCTTTCTTGGCTGCTTCTCAAGTCTCTCAGTTTCACTTTGATAAATTCAGTGATTACTCTTTTTCCTTTTTAAAAAATCCTCCTCTGAGCTTATACTGCTTCCTGAATACGGTGATTCTGATACTTGATCCATTCTAGAAAATTGTCAACTAGTACCCTTTTATAAGATTTTATTTATTCATTCATGAAAGACACAGAGAAAGAGAGAGAGAGGCAGAGACACAGGCAGAGGGAGAAGCAGGCTCCATGCAGGAAGCCTGAGTGGGACTCAATCCCCAGACTCCAGGATCACACCCTGAGCCAAAGGCAAATGCTCAGCTGCTGAGCCACCCAGGTGTCCCAGTTAGTACCCTTTTAAATATTACTCCTCTTTCAATGATTCTCTAGGCTCTCCTAAAGTCTCATAGGCCAATTCTACCAACTTTTTGCCCTATTTTCCGTTTGTCATATGTAATTTTTTATCTTTTCATCACTTCTGTCCTCTTGGTAAAGAATTTCTCTATGTTCTAGACACTATTTCTCCCTTCATTTGTTTAGTTAGCCATTTAATTTTAACTACTGGATTTTTAATTTAAACTATTACACTTTCAATTTTAATTTTAGATGTCCTACTAATTCTTTTTTCAAATTTTCCTGGCAATTTTTAATACTATAAATTTTTATTATATTTTAATTACTGAATTTATAAATGTTTTTAAGAAGTTTAAGCACAGTTATTTTGTTGGTTCTATTAATAATTTGTTTTGTGAAGACCATAAATGCCTGTACCTATTTTTTTGTTGTTGTCATATGAAATTTGTTTTTGTCCAAAGGCAAGGGAAACAAAAACAAAAATGAATTCCTAGGACTTCATCAAGCAAAAAGCTTTCATGCAGCAAAAGAAACGGTCAGCAAAACCAAAAGACAACCTACAGAATGAGAGAAGTTATTTGCAAATATCTTATCAGATAAAGGGCTAGTATCCAAGATCTATAAAGAACTTATCAAACTCAACACCCAAGAGAAAACTAAAAATAGTCCAGTCAAGAAATGAGCAGAAGACATGAATAGACATTTCTCCAAAGATACACAAATGGCCAACAAACACATGAAAAATTCCTCAACATCATACTTGGTTCAGGGAAATACAAATCAAAACCACAATGAGATACTACCTCACACAGGATATTAACAAGTCAGGAAATAACAAATGTTGGTGAGGATGTGGAGAAAGAGGAGCCCTCTTACACTGTTAGTCGAAATGCAAGCTGATATAGCCACTCTGGAAAATAATATGAAGATTCCTCAAAAAGTTTAAAATAGAGCTACTCTACAACCCAGCAATTGTACTACAAGGTATTTACCCCAAGGTTATAAACGTTGTGATCCAAAGGGGCATTTCCATCCCAATGTTTATAGTAGCAGTGTCTACAGTAGCCAAACTATAACAAGCCCAAATGTCCATCCACAGATGAATGGATAAAGAAGATGTGGAATGTATACACACAGACAGTGGAATATTACTCAGTCATCAAAAAAGGATAAGATCTTACAATTTATGTTGACATGGATAGAACTGGAGGGTATTATGCTGAGTGAAATAAGTCAGAGAAAGACAAGTATCATATGGTTTCACTCATGTAGAATTTAAAAAACAAAAGAGAATGTCATAGGGGAAGGGAGGGAAAAATAAAATAAGATCAAATTAGAGAGGAGACAAACCATAAGAGAATCTAAACTATAGGAAACAAACTGAGGATCACTTGAGGGGGAGTAGATGGAGATGGGGTAACTGAGTGATGGGCATTAAGGAGGGCACGTGGTTAATGAGCACTGGGTGTTATATGCAAGTGATGAATTACTGAATTTTGTATCTGAAACTAATGACATTACTGTGTTAACTAATTGAATTTAAATAAATAAGTTTAAAACAGAAATTTGCTTCTGTTGTATTGTTTTCTTATGTATTGCAATTTTGGATTGTGAAATCATTTTCTTCTTAGAGCACGGCAGGCTGTGGGAGGGGAGGGCGGGGAGGGAAATGCGGAGTGAGAGAGAGACTGTGGGACCTGATCTCATGACCCTGAGATGGCCTGAGCCGAAATAAAAAATAGGATGCTTAACTGACGAAGCCACTCAGATGCTCCATGAAGTTATTTTTAATGAAGCTATAGCTTATATCTTATAGAAATCCACTATTATCTGACTTTCATATGTATCACTCTAGAGATATTTTCTGGCTACATCTGCCAGTTTCCCAGCCCTGCCAAGATGAGGTCTTAGGAAGATGCATATTGAAGAATTGAAACTGAAATTCAAGCTATATATTTCAAAAGAATAATGCCATATTTTATGCTGTAATTTGTAATTGTTTTATATGAGTAGGTTTTGTTTTTATTTTCCAGGCATATCTCAGAGCTATTGTGGCTTCAGTTCCAGATCACAGAAAAAAGTGAATGTCACAATAAAGTGAATCAAATGAATTTTTTGGTTTCCCAATGTGTATGAAAGCTATGTTTACCTTATACTGTCTCTATTATGTGTGTGATAGCATCATGTCTAAAGATGTACATCCTTAATTTAAAAACATTTATTGCTAAAAATGCTAACCATCATCTGAGCTTTCAGTGAGTCATCTCTGTGCTGGTGAAGGGTCTTACCTGAATGTTAATGGCTGCTGACTAGTCAAGGTGGTGGTTGCTGAAGGTTGGGGTGACTATGGCAGTTTCTTAAAATAAGACAACATTGAAGTTTGCTGCATTGATTGACTCTTCCTTTCATGATCAATATCTCTGTAGCATGTGATGCTATTTAATAACATTTTATCCACAGGGCAAGTTCTTTCAGATTTGGAGTCAATTCTCTCAAACCCTGCTGCTGCTTTACCAACTAAGTTTATGTAATATTTAAAATTTTTTGTTGTAATCTCAATAATCATCAGGATTAGATTCACCAGTAGATTTCATCTCAAGAAACCACCTTTTTTGCTCATCTGTAAGAAGGAGTTGCTAAAAAAAAACCAAAAAAACAAAAAAAAACTATCCTCTATAGTTTTATCATGATTGCAGAAATTTCAGTGACATCTTCAGGCTCTACTTCTAATTCCAGTGCCCTTGCACCTCTGCAGTTTCTACCACCTCTGCAGTTACTTCCTCCACTGAAGTCTTGAACCTTAAATTCGTAAAAAAAAAAAAAAAAGTGGGAGGGATACCTATTAAGTACAGTAAAGTGAAGCACAACAAAATAAGGCCTGTCCAATTTAGTTTTCCAATATTACTAAAAATAGAAATACTTTATTTTCTACCAAGAGTCAAATTAATCTTTTCATGAAATATAAATTTAGTCCTAGAACTCCACTGCTTAAAACTCTTCAGTGTTTTTTTTTCTTTTCTAAGAATAGAATAGAATCTGATATCATTAACATGTTCTTCAAAGCCCCAAATGATCTGACCCATGACAATCTTCCCAGTCTTAATCCGTTTCCCCAAGGTTACTGCTCTTTGTTAGTTCCTCAGAAGTATTAATGTTCCTTCCCAACTCTGAGCCTTTGCATATGCATTCCTTCTGCCAGGAAGCATCTTCTCTGTCTCAGCCTCATATGGAAAGTGCTCACTTGTCTTTTTGGTCTCAGCTTGAATGTCTCTTCCTTGGAAAACCTTCTCTGTATTCCCCAATCTCATAGTCCAGTCACGGTTATACTCCCATGTTATTTACTTTCGGAGTACCCTGAGGATTTTCTTTAAGTATAATTAAATCATTTCTTTTTAATTTAATGGCTGTCCTCTCCACCTGAATAAGCTTTATGTGCATGAGATTGGGTCAATCAGTTCTGTTCAGTCCGAGCTGTTAGTACATTGCCTGTGTTGCAGAAGAAAATAAATAAAACTTAACATTGTGTTTTATGTTTGAAACAGTACCCACATTTTTTTTAATACAAACTTTCTACAAAGAGCTGTATCAGGAAAGCAAATTGATGTTCCAAATGTAATGAATTGCAAAATTTTTAGAGTGTTGGAAAATAAAGAGCTTAATTGTAGGCAGGAAAATAATTGTTTAAATTTTTAAAGTAATTTATGTTAAATGTCATAGTTTCTGAAGTAATAAATAAAAACATAACAATTACTATTATGCTAGTCATTGTTATTATTTTTATTACTTTCATATTTCTCATATCTTGATATCCATAAAGAAATAAGAAACATTTCATTAAAGATATGCTGTTATAATGATAAAACTATCTAATAAGTCCCCTTTTCTTTATTTTCAGTGGCAGAAAACTTGAATAAATATGTCACTAACAAGAAAGCACAGATCAGTTAAATTTAGTTAGTTAACCAAATTTAGCCTCCTTAATTCACAGACGTTTTATAAGAAGGTTTCTGAATTAAACAAGTACTGTTTGGTGCAAGTAATTCTTTTCATTGCCTTACTTTTTTTTTTTTTCATTGTCTTACATTAATTAAAGTTGACTTAAGTTCTTAAAGGAAAAGGCGTATTTCTGCTTTTGTATTTTTTCTTTCTCATAGACAGACATATTACTCTGTCTCCACATGTGCCACATTATAGGTGGCAATAAATATATGCTGGGTAAAATTATCAGTTAACAACCTGAATGTCATTTAATAATGATTCACTGAAAAAAAAAGAAAAAAATAATGATTCATTGAACTTTATGCTTTTAAAAGGTATACTTTATACTCACGAGAGGGCATCAAAATCACTCTTCTTGGATTTTTTAGCCAATATGTATTTATATTGCTTTCTTATAAAAAAGTATTTATACCAAGGCATTTTTTTTAGCACTGATTTGTGTCTGTGACTTGAATTATTGTGAGAGCATTCCAGCCACGTTTGTTACTTCTTATCTCTGTGTTCTTCAACCACAGCACCATGTCAATATATCATATACCTTTCCAGCATTCCTTCATTTGAAATTAATTGAGTATTTACTGAGTATCTGTATACCTGGTATTGTTCTAGGTTTTAAGGACTCAGGAGCAAATAAAACAAGTGCTCCCCTGTTCTCGTAGAACTTACTTTCCTCAGGGTAAACAGAAAACAAACAATAAATATAAATTGTGTTGGCAATTAGATTAACTGTTATACAGATAATAAAGCAGAGTGAGAGACCAGACTGTAAAGTAATTTTATTTTGGAAAGGATTTTCAAAAAATACCTTTCTAAGAGGGTAGTGATATTTGGGCAAAATTTTAAATGAAGTGAGAGCATGAGGAATGAAAATACCTATACAAGAAGATTAGAAGTTGAGGAACAGCAAGTTCAAAGCCAGAGGTGAATGCACACTTGTTTTTTAAGAATAGTAAGGGGGCCAGTGTGGATGGAGCATGAAGAGCTGGGAGATATTGGAAATGATGTTGGGGAGACAGCCTAGAACCTGGTCATTTATAGTTTAATAGGTCATCAAAAGGACTTTCAGTTTTATTCTAAGTGTGATGTGCAACCATTGGAAAGTCAAAACAGGGAAATTACATCATTTGGTTCATATTATAGAATAGTCATTCTAAGTAAGTAAGAGCATTGGAAGAGAATTGAAGTGCTTTAAATGAAGGATGACAGTGGCATGGACTAGGTTGGAGATAATAGTGGCAATAAGAAGTTATCATATTTGGTGACTACTTTGAATTTAATTTCTACATTTGCTGATAGACTCAGAGCCAAGGATTAATCCTTTCAATTTTATCTAAATGCCATGAGATGCTATAAGATTACTTTAGGGTATTTTTAGTTTCAGAAGCCTCTTAGACATTCAGGTAAGGATATTGCCTAGGGCATTCAATACAGGAGTTTAGAGTTCAAGGGTCAGTTAAAGCTCAACATATAAATTTGGAAATCATCAATATATAAGTGGTATTTAAGAGCATGAAAGTAAATTAAATGTTCCAGGATAGTGTTTTCTAACCTTTTTTCATGTCATTGCCCACATAAAATATTACAATATCTGTACACTTGAAGAGGGAAACAGACAAAGCTGCCTGAGGCTAGAGGTGATGACCAGGAACCTCCAGGAATCACATCTTGGAAACATTTATAACCTGTGTGTTCACACTGGTTAGAACAATAATCAAGAAGCATGTCATCATCACTCCAATATTTAGAGGTCACCAAGTAGGAGAGGATTTAGTAAGAGATTGAGAAAAACTTGCAGGTGGAAAAACCAGTAGCAGGTGGCATTCCAGAGCCAAGAAAAGAAAGTAATTCAAGAAGGAAGGACAATCAAATAGTCAGCTGCTGCAGTAAAGTTGAATAAGATGAGGATTAATAATTGACATATTACCTGTTTTAGAGATGAGTGAACTGAGACTCAGAGAGATTTCCCAAGGTCAGGGATGGGTCTGAGAGTCTACATTTTTAATATGACTCCAGGTAATGCAGATGCTGCTGGTTCATGGATCACATTGAGTATCAAGGCTCTTCTAGGCCAAACTCTTCTCTGCCTATTTTTTCTTTAATTTTATAGGAAGTACATTTTTAAATAAAATGGATTATTAAATTAGGCAAA
The DNA here is from genome assembly GCF_018345385.1 of Vulpes lagopus. Taxonomy (NCBI): domain Eukaryota; kingdom Metazoa; phylum Chordata; class Mammalia; order Carnivora; family Canidae; genus Vulpes; species Vulpes lagopus. The sequence continues at coordinate 36,535,053 of NC_054844.1, forward strand.
ATTGAGATTTTAGGGGATCTTAATTATTATTTTAGTCTAGTCATGAAAATGAAAGCCTTATTGGAATGGGTTCAAAATAATATAGAAGATGAAGAGCAACAGTGCATTTAAGGAAATTTCTTAAGTTTTGCTATAAAGGGGAACAGTGATAGTATCTGAAAAGGAATGTCTGAGGGTTTTTAGTTTTCTAAGGAAACTATGAAAGTATGCTCATAGACTGAAAAATAACCCAACATAAAGGAAAAAAGTGATATATCAGGAGATAATTATAGGAGCTAAGTCCCAGAGTAGGTGAGAAAATCTTCATCTGAGCAGTTGGGTTACTTGAGTTTATGTACAACCAGGTTAGTTGTCTTTATATAGAGAAATGAACAATTCGTCTTTTTAAAAAAAAATCATCTTTTTTAACAGGTAGAATGGCAGAGACTATGAATACAGATCTAAATTGGTTAGTAGATTTGTCAGGAAAATGTTAGGTGGATGAGGAACAGTAAAGTATCCTCAAGACTGAAAAGGCACTTTAAGACCAAAAAACCAAAAAATGAAGAAAGCCATTCCATGCCATTCATACAGAGTTTTATTCAGGGTAACTCAATGATGGGGTATTGGGCAGATGACAATCCATGCCACTATGCAGCTATTTTCTGCAGTCTGGACCTTAATACACAGCTTTTATGGAGTGAGGGATATCGTGGTAGGGTCAAAAGATAGTTATCTAAAGTGGCACCTTCTGCAAAGACAACAAAAAAAGAGAACTACAGGCCAATATCTCTCATGAACACAGAGGCAAAAATCCTAAAATATTACCAAACCACATGCAACAGTACATTAAAAAGGTCATTCACCACAATCAGGTGGGATTTATTCTAGGGATACAAGGATGGTTTCATATTCACAAATCAATGTCATATACCACATTAACAAAACAAACAAAATCATATGATCATCACAATAGATGCAGAAAAAGCATTTGACAACATTCGACATTGTCATGATAAAAACATTGGCCATAGCAACATTTTTCTAGATGTGTTTTCTAAAGCAGGGCAAACAAAAGCAGAAATGAACTATCGCGACTACACCAAAATGAAAAGCTTCTACAAAAAGACAATCAACCAAATGGGAGAAGATGTTCACAAATGCCATAACCAGGAAGGGAAATCTATGAAGAACTTAGACAATTCAACACAAAAAAAACCTTAATAATCCAATTTTAAAATGAGCAGAAGACATGATGAACAGACACTTCTCCAAAGAAGACATACAGATGGCCAAGAGACACATGAAAAGATGCTCAACATTATTTATCATCAGGGAAATGCAAATCAAAACTACAATGGGATATCACCTCACACCTCTCAGTATGGCTAAAATAAAAAATACATGAAACAACAAGTGTTGGTGAGGATGTGGAGAAAAAGGAACATACATGCGGTGTTGGTGGCGATGCAAATTGTGCAGCCACTGTGGCAAATACTATGGAGATAACTCAAAATATTAAAAATAGAATTACCATAAGATCCAATAATTTCACTGCTGGGTATTTAAGAAAATGAAAACACTAATTTGGAAAGATAGGTGCACCCATGTGTTTATTGCAATATCATTTACAATAGCCAAGATAATGGAAGTGACTTGGGTCCATTAATAGTTGAATAGATAATGATGTGCTGTATACATATACAATGGAATATTACTTATCCATAAGATGAGTAAAGGATGAAATCCTGCCATTTGCAACATGGATGGATCTAAAGGGTATAATGCTAAGTGAAATAAGGCAGCTAGAGAAAGACAAATACAGTATGATTTCACTCTTAGGTGAATTTTTAATTTTTAAAATTTTTACCCTTAGGTGAATTTAAGAAACAAAACAGATGAACAAAGAAAAAAAGAGACAAACCAAAAATAGACTTTTTATAGAGAACAAACTAGTGATTGCCAAAGGGGAGGTAAGTGGGGGGATGTCTGAAATAGGTGAAGGGGAATTAAAAGCACACTTATTGTAATGAGCACTGAGTAATGTATAGAATATCCAATCACTGTATTGTATACATGAAATTAATATAACACCGTATGTTAATTATACTGGAATTAAGATAAATCAATAAATAAAAGAATAAAAAAAAGTTCACACAGCAAAAGAAACCATCAACAAAAAAATAAACCCCTACTGAATGGAGAAGATAATTGCATACTCAATAAATGATTAATGTCCAAAATATGTGAAGAACTTATATAATTCAACGCCAAAAAAAAAACCCCAAAATCTCATTTAAAATGAGCAGACATTTTTTCAAAGGAGATGTACAGATGGCCACAGACACATGTAAAGATGTTTAACCTTGCTAGTCATCAGGGAACTGCAAATCAAAACTATAATGAGATATCACTATACACCTGTTAGAGACTTGCTACAATCAAATTGATGAGAAACCAGTGTTGGCAAGGATGCGGAGAAAAAGGAACCCATGTGATCTGGGAATGTAAATTAGAACGACCACTATGGAAAACAGTATGGAGGTTCTTCAGAAAAATTAAAAATAGAAATATCCATGTGATCTAATAATTCCAGTATTGGGTATTTACCAAAAGAAAATGAAAAACAGTGGGACACCTGGGTGGCTCAGCAGTTGAGTGTCTGCCTCCAGCTCAGGGTGTGATCCCAGGATACGGGATCGAATCCCACATCAGGCTCCTTGCAGGGAGCCTGCTTCTCCCTCTGCCTGTGTCTCTGCCTCTATCTCTCTCTGTGTTTTTAAAGAATAAAGAAATGAACTCTTTGAAAAAAAAATGAAAACACTAATTTGAAAAGATATATGCACCCCTATGTGTTTTGGAGCATTATTTACAATAACCGAATGTGGAAGTAAACTAAGTGTCCATCAGTAGATGAATAGATAAGGAAAATGCCATTAGAGACAATATGGATGACCTAGAGTGTATTATACTATGCAGATCAGACTGAGAAAGACGAATACCATATGATTCCAATCACATATAGAATCTAAAAGAATGAATAAACAAAAAGCAGAATCAGAATTATAAGTACGGAGAACAAGCTGGTGGTTGCCAGAAGCAGGGGCATGGGAGGTTGAGCAAAATGGCGCAAGGGGAAAGGGAGATACAGGCCTCCAGTTATGGATCAATGAATTAAAAACCCCCATGGGATCAAAGAATTGTTAAATTCAGAGTGTTTGAGGAACTGAGTTAAAACACAGGAGGTGGTACTCTATAGAGAGTTGCATATGGTTGCTATGGGGGATGCTATGGCCTGTGCCCTCCAAATTCATGTGGGGTGGTATCAGGAGATGGGGCCTTTGGGAGGTAATTAAGTCATAAGGGTGGAGCCGTCATGAAAGGCATAAATGTACTGAGAAGAAGAGATTTGAGAGGTGGTTTTTCTTTCAGTTATGTACAATGAGAAAATGGCTGCACACCAAGAATAGGGCCCTCACCAAACACTTGATCTACCAGTGCCTTGCTCTTGGATCTCCCAGATCTATCTGTGAGAAACGAAAGTTTGCTGTCTAAGCCACCCAGTCTATGATGTTATGTTACAGAAGCCCAAACTGACCAAGATGGGGTGGGTCATTGGGTTCTTTGGGGAGCTGAGGGCTGTGTATTTTTTTTTTTCCGTCTTTTTGGTAATGACAAGCTCTATGGATGTAGGTTGCTGGGTGTAGTTAAGAACAAGGTCATTGTAGGGGACAAGGTCAGGTAGGAATTGAGGTTTCAGGTGTAGGTTGAAATAGCCTCGTGGACACAGCAAGGGCCAGCAATGATCACAAGTTATTGAGTGAGGGATGTGCTAAAGCTTTCAGTGACTATGGACAAGTGATTAGAGGATTGTGGATACCTACAGTATGGTGGAGTGAAGGATGATAACCCAATATAATTCTTCAAGAGACAAGGACGTTTTTTTAAGATTTTATTTATTTATTCATTAGAGATACAGAGAGAAGGCAAAGATATAGGCAGAGGGAGAAGCAGGCTCCCTGTGAGGAGCCTGATGTAGGACTCGATCCCAGGACCCCGGGATAATGACCTAAGCTGAAGGCAGATGCTCAACCCAAACCAATCAGGCATCCCAAGACAAGGAAATTTTTTAAAGCGAGAAGCTGTTGGGAAACAGCAAAAGGGAGTAAAAGAGCAACTATCCCACTTCCAGGCCCAGTGCTTTTCAAGATGGGAGTGGGAGCAGCCATCACCTGAGAAGGCTCTGGGTGATGCCCTGTTCTTCAGGGAGGTGAGATTTTGGTTATAGCGAGTAGGTGGGGGGAGCATCTGGAGAAGGAATTTGAAGAGAGAGGGAACTTGCTATTATCAGTTACAAGTTCTACTGGACATATGGAAGGATTGGGGGGTCAATGAGAGGGCACAGTTAGATTTTTGGATGTACAGAAACAGTGAGGGTCCAGGCAATGCAGGAAGATCTCAGAGGCTTAGATTTCTTGTAAGAACTTCAGTCGGAGAGTAGAGCATTAGGGGGATTTGGTTGGGAATTTCCTTCCTACCTTTCCAATCTCATCGCAGCCGTACTTCCCTGAAATCCTCTACCCATTCACAAAATCTCCCACTCACAAACATACCAGTTGCCCCAAACTGATCTTTCTGCATGATACGGCTCCTGCTTTCTCTGAGAAACTTCCCCATATTCTTAACCCAGTCAGGGGTCATCTCTCCATATACTTCTATATTTGCCTAACATCATCTGCCAGTTACCTATTCATTTATGTAGAACTATTTCTCCCCAATAGATTATGAGCTCCTGAACTGCAAATATGGGCGGTTCATATTTTCCAGAGCACCTGGAACTGTCGGCAAAGGGCAACAGAAATGTAATCGATTGAATTCTCCCCTTTACTCACTCTGAGGCCTCCAGACTGTACCCATGATGGTGACAGATTACCAACAAAAGATCCAAATACAGGTGGTCCTGCTGCCTTGACTTCATTTTCCCTCATCCCAGAAAAGCCTGGCCAGTGCCTTTTGGGGGTAGACAGCACAGGGCTGTGAATAGTCATTTTTGATTTGTGAACCGTGAATGTACCCCCACAAGAAGTGCAAATAAAATGCTGCCCAAGTTGGACTGGAAAACTGGAAAAAACTCACATTACTCTTTTTTTAATATAAAAATACAACTGTGGAGCATGGAATTTAAAGGACTCTGGTCTTTTAGTAATGATTAGAGCAAAGGGTAAGTTCATTTCACAAAGTCACCTTGTTTACCAATTCTAAATGCGCACACGCACATACACACACATATATACATGCTTATAAAAACTAAATTTTTTTTAGATAATTAAAACTACTTAAGGACATTTTAAATCAATTAAATCTGCTTTTATTACAATAGGTGATAAATAGGTATAATTATTCTGTTATAATGTAATAGTATGCATATAATATTAAATGTACTGTGAAGTGAAAATATGATGATTTCACAGTTTTACAACTTTTTCCCTACATCAGCATATTTTACTGTTATAACTTCGCTGAAAAGATTTATTTTAAGATGTACCCATTTTATTTTTAAATGTGCCCTTGTATTTCGTGTTTCTTTTTCTGCTTAGTGATACTTAATCTTCTTATTATAAACCTTTTATGTGATTTGTATGCATATTACTGCTTTTCAAAGTTGATGAGCTGTTCTCACATTCTTTCAAACACACATAATAGATTGATTTTTAAATTCCCAAATGTTATAAATAATTATTCCTAAGAGACTTCTATGTGAAATTAAAACTTTTCTGTGGAAAACAGATGAATTTTAGCTTATTTTTAAGGTTCTCAATGCTTGTCAATTAATTACTGTGAATACTATTACAGAGTACAACAAAGGCTTTGAGGGTGGCACTAAGAGTCAATTTTTCCAGATTATTTTATGGGTTCTGGGGGAGGAGAATGAAGTTATAGTTAAAATTCATTGCTTTTACAGTCATACGCAAGGTGGAGAATGGATAGGCATTCAGAGGGTGGTCTCGAAAGTCAGGCTGCCTAGGGTGGGTTCAAATCCCCGCTTCACCACTTACAAGAAATGTGACCTTGCGTGAGTTACTTAAGCTGTCTATGACAGACACTATTGTTCCTTATACAAAAACATTCTCTACCTATTCTCCTCTGCCTTTTTCTTGTTGACGGAGCCTTCACAACCCTACAAAGGCCTAGAATAGGAACCATTCTCCTGGCTTCCCTTGAAGTTAGGTGTTGGCCTGTGATCCAATCCTGTCCAATGAGATGAGAAGAAAATCTGCCAGAGATATTTTAGGACAGGTTTTCCTTCCTTTTAAACAGAGAATGGAAAAAAAAAAAAAAAAAAAAAAAAAAAAAAAAAAAAAATAAACAGAGAATGGAGGCAATGCAATTCTCTTTTGGCCAATATTGTTCGGTTTCACAGTCTGAAGCTGTGGCAGCCAACTTGTGAACTATTAAAGGACAAGCTAAAGGGCCAACCTGAGGGGAACAAAGCAGAAAGAGCTTGGGTCCTTGATGACATCCCTAAGCCACTGGGCAACTCCAGGAACTTTTTATCAGAGTTCCTGTTATGTTAGATGGGAAAATTTCCTTACTTAATCCTTATCTAATTGGATATTCTGTTACTTGCTCAACAAAGTATCTTAATATACTCTCCAATTCAATATGGGTTAGATACAAGGGGAGCAGATAACTTGGTCTTGTTTTTTATTTCAAGAGAAAGTTTTCAACACTGCACCACTATGTATGATGATGTCTCTAATGTTTTTTTGAAAACCTTTATCAGCAAACCATTTCAAATTTACTATAAGCTTTGGGGTTTTTTTATTTTTTAAGATTTTATTTATTTATTCATGAGAGACACAGAAAGAGAGAGAGAGAGAGAGAGAGAGAGAGAGAGAGGCAGAGACACAGGCAGAGGGAGAAGCAGGCTCCATGCAGGGAGCCCGATATGGGACTCGATCCTGGATCTCCAGGATCACGCCCTGGGCCAAAGGCTGCGCTAAACCACTGAGCCACCTGGGCTGCCCTACAAGCATTGTTTAAATTATCAATGGAGGTTGAGTTTGTCTACATTTTTAGAAATGATCATATGATTTTCTTCTCCTTTATGTGGTTAATGTGACATAATTAATTTTCATATTGTATCTAACCTAGAATTCCTGGAATCCCAACTTGTTTATGATGTAATTAACCGGTTACCATTTTGGATATTGTTGAATTGGTTTATTATGTTCCCTCATGTTTTAAATAAGATTGACCTTTAATTTTTCTTTTCTCAAAATGTTCTTGTCAGATTTTGGATTGAAGATATGCTGGATTGGTAAAAAGATTTCATAAACATCTTTTTTCAATTTTCTTGAAGAGGTTAGTAGGAGTAGAAATATTTCTTCTTTAAATATATTTTAGAGGGATCCCTGGGTGGTGCAGCGGTTTGGCGCCTGCCTTTGGCCCAGGGCGCGATCCTGGAGACCCGGGATCGAATCCCACGTCGGGCTCCCAGTGCATGGAGCCTGCTTCTCCCTCTGCCTGTGTCTCTGCCTCTCTGTCTCTCTCTGTGTGACTATCATGAATAAATAAATAAAATCTTTAAAAAATAAAATAAAAATAAATATATTTTAGAACTTGACAGTTAAACCATGTGAGCCTGGAGCTTTCTTTGTTGGACCAAATATATTTTTCCAAGAATGTCGTTCACTTAATTTTTTAATATATTGGTATAAAATTATCTATAACACTGTTTTACTATCCTTTTAATATCTCCATCATTTGTAAAATTATGATCTCTTTGATTCTTAATATTTATATCTTACATATTTTTCTCTTAATCAGTCTCTTTTTATTTCATTAATTTCTGCTTTTATATTCACAATTTTCCACTATTTACATTCTTAAGGTTCATTTTGCTACTCTTAACTTGTTGAGATACTTAAATAGACATTAAATTTCAGATTTTTTTCCCCAAGTATTTGCATTTAAGGCCACATATTTTCTAAGTGCCGCTTTTACTGTAATTTTAACTTGTATTATTTTTATTATCAATTAGTTCAGAATATTTTCTGATTTCTGGTTTAATTTCTTTTTGATCCATGGATTTTTGCAAATATATTTTTAATTTGCCTAATGTGTGGGGATTTTCAAGTCATCTTTTAATCATTTCTTTTAGCTTACTGGATTTTGGTCCAAAAACATCTTTTGAAATTTATTGAGACTTGCTTCATGACTGAGTACATAGTCAATCTCTGTAAATATTTTGTACATGTTTGAAAATACTGCATGTTTTGCAGTCCTGGTAGAGAGTCACATCTATTTCCATTATGCTAAATTGTTGATTTGTTAACTGTGTTGTTTAAATCTTCTATATTATTATTTTATTTTATATTTGGTTTCCTTTTTCATAATAGTTATTCAGTACGATTATGGCTTTGTATTTTTTCCTTGTAGTTTTGTCAATTTCTTTTTTTTATTTTTTTTCTTTTTAAATTAACATTAAGTTTATACACTTTTATAATTGTTCTATCTACCTGCAAAAATGAGACATTTCCATCCTTTTACTTTTAGCTTTACTGAATATATAGCATATATGCTTGGACATATCTTCATCTGAAGTTTAGATATTTCCTTCCGGGATCCCTGGGTGGCGCAGCGGTTTGGCGCCTGCCTTTGGCCCAGGGCGCGATCCTGGAGACCCGGGATCGAATCCCATGTCGGGCTCCCGGTGCATGGAGCCTGCTTCTCCTCTCTCTGCCTGTGTCTCTGCCTCTCTCTCTCTCTCTCTCTGTGACTATCATAAATAAAATAAAATTCTTTAAAAAAAAAAATAGATATTTTCTTCCAAGCTCTCTCAGTTCACTAATTCTTTCTTCATTTGTGTCTAATTTACTATTAATCCAACCAGTAATTTCTTAATTTTGGTGAAGATTGTAAAATATGCTATTTCATTTTTTGTAGCTTCCATCTCGCTACTGAATTTTTAAGTTTTTTTATGTCTTTGAACTTTGCAAACAAGTTATTTTAAAGCCAGCATTTTATTAATTTAATATCTAATAGTCCTAGGTCCTAGGGTTCTGTATTTACTGTCTATTGTTTCAACTGATTGTCTTTCTGCTAGCTAGTCTATATGCCATGTTATTATTGACCGACCACATTTATTGTATATAGAAATTTGTGAAATCATTTGAGACCTAGGATAATGTTGTCTTTCTCTAGAGAGGATTTTTCATTTGCTTTTGTCAGGTACCTGGGGATATGAGCAATCCAGAATACCTTTATTCAATTTCAAGAATTGAGATTTTCTAGGGCACATTGATAGATGGGCTAAATTATATGTAGTTCACCTTTATTAGTAAAGTTTAGCCATTCAGGGTCCAAGCCAAACTGTTTACCTGAACCCCCAACTCTGAAAGGTCTTGGGCTCCAACTTTTATTGCCCTCACTCTGTAAACCTAAAGTGCTCCTCTCAGCCATCTTTTGCAAACTTTCAGGTTCCAACAGAGAAGACGTTTCCCTCTTCCTGTGTACCCTCTTTTCAAATACTAAGCTCACATTTCTGTATTTTTGTATTCTTCTGTTTTGAAGGCTATAGTTATTCACTACCTCATCAAGCAGTCCAATGCCTTCAAGCAAACATTTTTGAGGTTCCCTTCTGACTTTTCTAGTTGCCTGTGTTAAATCTAAATTGCCTTATCTTCCATTATCTGAAGCCACTGGTATCCTCTCTAGACCTTGATCTTCTCAACTGGAAAGTGAGGATAGTATCTATATTTCTATCTTATAGGTGAAAGAATTAAATAAAACTAATATAATTAAAGTTTTTAGCAAAGTGCTTACATGTCATAAGTCCTCAGGAACTGTTGGCAATAATAATAAATGATAATAAAATCATTCTGATTATTATGATATTTGAGAAATATTTTTCTTCTTAGCTGTGAACAGTCCATAAACAAACTATTAAGGCAAACAGAACTTTAAAGAAATGCTTTGTACTAATCAAACTAGATATAAACACCGATCCCCAACATGTTTTCCTAATCCCTGGCAGCATTTGGTTTATAATTTTAATGCTAATAATACCATATTTTTTTCTGATCAGTGACTTTATCATAGGCCATAGGAAGAATTTATCCAAACCATAAACATTTATAGATTAAAATAGATACTAAGCTATCAGAAACACATCTCTAAAAAGATAATTGATGAGTACAAAAATTCCAGCTAAGTTAATCTCTTTTATCCTTGGGATTTTTAAAAATAGTTTAAATTTCTAAATAAATAAATAAAAATAAAAAATATAAAATAAAAATAAATAAATAAATAAATAAATAAAATTTCTGCTCATCATGTCAAACTCTCCTTTTTCCCCCCCTTAACTTTTCCCCCTAATTGAGTTAGGGTGTACCCATTACAATTATTTCAGTTGTGTGTAACAGAGAAATCTAACATGGCTCAGGACTAGAATGTCAGCTCCATAAAGTTACTGAAGACTCAGGATCTTCCAGTTCATAGCTCTGCTATCTATGGGATGCGATTCCAATCCTCAAAGTCCATATGGCTGCTGGAGTTCCAACATCACATCTATATTCCAGGCAGACTTCCTGAAGCATCCACACAATACTTTTGTTTACATTTTATTGACCAAAACTCAGTCACATCATCACACCTAGCCACAGGAAGGCTGAGAAATGTAGTCCATTACCTATGCAAAATGTGTGTTCATTCATGAAAGAGAAACATGTGAATCAATATTAGAGTTCACAGATAATCTATGCCTCAAAGGACTATGGATTAAGAAAAAGAAACATAGTGAATTTATGAAAGAATAAGTTATGAAAATGTAATATTTTCCAGATTATTTATCCCTAAAGCTACCAGTAGCAAGGAAGTCATCATAAGGAAAATAATCAAGGCTTGAGAACCTGAGCTGGAGAAAAACAAATACTTGAAGATAAAGGGGATAAAAATCTAGATGCAAAAATAGGTAAAGAGTGACTTTCTTAAATAATGGTGAAAGGGAATAGAAGGGAAGGGAGAAGAAATGGGTAGGAAATATCAGAAAAGGAGACAGAACATAAACACTTCTAACTCTGGGAAATGAACTAGGGGTGGTGGAAGGGGAGGAGGGCGGGGAGTGGGGGGTGAATGGGTGACGGGCACTGAGGGGGGTACTTGACGGGATGAGCACTGGGTGTTATTCTGTATGTTGGCAAATTGAACACCAATAAAAAATAAATTTATTATTAAAAAAAAGAGTGACTTTCTAGGCAGCTTCATACAGTTTAGAAAAGTTATAAGCTAAATGCCAAGTTCATATTTTCAGAAGAAATATTTTTGGTCTATACTATTGGATGTGCAGGAATCAAAACCAGAACACCTTTGAAGTTTTGCCTGACTTGAGGCATCTGGGCTGCTCAGTGGTTGAGCACTTGCTTTTGGCTCAGGTCGTGATCCCGGGGTCCTGGGATTGAGTCTCACCATAGGGACTCAATGCTCACCATAGGGAGCCTGCTTCTCCCTCTGCCTATATCTCTGCCTCTCTCTCTGTGTCTCTCATGAATAAATAGATAAAATCTTAAAAAAAAAAAAAAAAAAGTTTTGCTTTCGTTTTCATGATGAATACTTTCACAAAAGATCCTCAAATGCCTGTATCTACATCTTAATTAAACACATGACAATTTGATTTCTCACTCACGGAGTATTTTCTCCAGGCCACGTCCAAAATAGCACTTTGGCTGACTGAGGTTTGTGAGGAATTATGCATAGCACTTGCCTCTGGTGAATTCCAGGGGACTCCAGAGGATTTTATAAAGTGATGTCAAAGGGCAGCGCAAGATGTTTTGCAAAGTAGGTTAACATAAACATTTCTCAATAATTACTTGGTTTGGAGACTCTCTATACTGACTTAAAATATTTTCCAATGATTCTTGTATTTAGTGACCTCTCCTCCTGAGCATCAAATTGTCATACATACTTACGCTGTTAATTTTTCAGTGACTATTCTAAAATATGTCAGTGTTGATAGATGGATCTAAATTCTATGTACTGTCATGTTTTAAAATGCAAATCTGCATTATACAATGTCCTTTGCCTTCTTTTTCTTTCAGGGCACTCTTACCTCTGGCCTACGCTTAAAAATATTACAGTTTATAATAATCTGTCTTTGATGCTAGAAACCAAAGTTAAGAAAATCCATTTAATTCAACAACAAACAACAAATTTTTGGAGGAAAAAGAATGTGCTTTCTCCTTGGTTTATTTAAAAGCAAATGAAAGTTTAGCTTTAAGGAGGGAAGAGAGATAGGTCAGACTGTCTTTTGCCCGCTTGCCAGATGATGCTAACAAGCCATTGTCTTTCCTCACTCAGGCATGAATGCCTGAGAACTCCTTTTTCTTCTGCTTACCATTGCCTTAACTAGTAATACTCTTCTCAGACAGCAAGATACCTGAATGTCTAAACATTTATCTATACTAATACAGGCTCATTCCATGTGAATGCCTGCCAGGCAGGAACTAGGCTGTCAGCTTCATCCCATCAAAAAGACTCTCAGTCCCAGGACTGATGGCAGGTTCCAATTGTTAAGTCATTCTTGCTTGAACTGAATTTTAAAGTCAGGCTCCTACTGTTAAAGAATGGAGCTCAAAGAGGGTATTTAACCAGAAATGTTGCAATTCTAAATATAATACTCTTGGCTATGGATTTTGTTCTTGTTGTCATTATTTTTTAAATTTGGGTACTGAGTGAAACTCGAGGGCAGCAAATATTGTGTAAGGGCAACCAATACTGCATAATAGTTCTTGTTTTGGTACATTTGCTTTGTAGTGATTTATTAAGGGAGACTGAAAAAGCCTGATTAAAATGCATAAACAGTGCTGAACAGTAAACAACCATGTCTAAGGATGAAAAAATGGGACCCACATGCTGTGCATGGAAATTGCCCTTAACAACATGGCCTATTGTTGAACAGATAGGAAGCCAAAGGTTGCTTGTAATCAAATTTGAAGTTTCCCATCACTTATAAAAGCAACACTTCCTTGTGCAAACGTTTCAATTTGTTGTAGTTAAAAACTGCTTCCTGACTTAATCCTTACAGAAACCAGGAGTTCTTTTGACTGTCAGGTAGATAGAAAAATTTAGACAGCCCACTAGACTTAAAAAGACAAAATGAAACCAAGTTTGTAAGTTGAGGGAGAAATTACATCTGAAGAACTAGCAGCAGCAAATTAAAGCAGCCAAAGAGCTCAAGATAATTTTTTTCTCTTTTAGAATTTCATTTAAACAGGGAAAAAAGGAGTTTGATGGGTTGGCTAGGTGCTCACATCACTTCTTTTTTCTCACTCATGAATAAAACAGATTTTAAAGTAAATAACAAAACAAAACAACACTCGCTCACCATAGCCTGAATCCAGTCTATGGGAAAAGACTCAAATATGACAAGACTGATCTACTGGACTGAATTATATACGTATACATTATTGTATGATAATTCCTAAAATTTATGGTTTGAAGAATATCGATTGTTAATTAAAAAGACACAAAAATTAACTGTAAGCTTTTAAGCCATGTTTAATCTTCATTGTATGGATATTCTTTAAAATATTATTTGTACTCTGATCTATAGTGTCTTCGTACCTGGAAAGAACTTTTAAACTGCTCTCATATCTTTCTCAAAGAAATTTAAAGAATGAAAAAAAAGTCATCTTCCACCCTCCTAACCAGATATCTTTGTAGCAGCAATTAAAACACAATTCAAAAATCTCTTATTCTTAAGTATTTAGGTCTTTTTCATTTTCCAATAATAATATTGTAATGAACATCCTTATATCATAATATTTTATACCTTTCTAATTATTTATCTGGCACAAATTTCCTCACATATAATTTCTATATCACTGGAGTATGAAAATTTCATTTACTGAAAAATAGCCTTCCAGAAAAGTCTTACCAATTTTTCTCTTACTAGTAGTAAATGGAACTATATTGAAACCAGCACTTGGAGTTATTTCTTCTTAATATGTACCAGGTTAATAAGTAAAAATGGCATCTTTTAAAAATAATTTGCATGTCTTTGAGCACCTTTTAGAATTTTAATAATTCTCTTGATCTGTTTGTTGTTCTTCCTATGTGAATTATCTCTCAATGACATCTTTGAGCCTTTCATAGGGTAGTGGGAAGATTAAATGAGAGAAAAATTCACATAAAGTACTTAATACAGTGACTAAAAAATCTGAAGTATTTAATGATAGTTCATGACTTTAGTTACTATTATGGGTATTAATTTGCTTTATCTCTTATTACAGATATAAATAAAAGTAGTCAGTGAAGAAACTCAAAGATAGCATTAAGCATGTAAATGAATACGTGCTTAATAGTAAAAATAAAATTATCCTTTCCATAAAGAACATGAAAGTAAAAATCTGTGGAAGGAAGAAATTATTGCTAAGTAATTTATTTACACTTCTCCCAATCCCTGTAATCACCATAAGCACTTCCCTTTACATCAGGGACAGAGTGGTGAGTCCAATAGAGATTTAGATCAAACATCAATTTGGAATCCCAATTTAGAAAATTTGGGATATTTGTTATCCCAAGGACTGTCCTATGTACCACTTGGGTATGCAGGGGGATACAGAACTGCCAGCTATGGGGAGGGAAACGCAAGTCTGGGCCAAGTAGGACATCAAAGGCCAAGATCAACAACAGAAGGGGCATTGAAGGGGCTCTTACTCCATTTCAAAACCAGAAAGTAGGCTTTTTAGTACGTTAGAGAGAAAGTGGTTAATTTTTCGTAAAATCATGAGTATAATTCCCCATTTGGCCATAATTGCAATCATCCTGCTAAGCTGAAACTCCTTGCCCCTGAGCTCTTGCCTCACCCATCAGTCATTACATTGCTACAGATGTGTCATCCTAAATACAGGATGGACTTATGCTCTTCCCACCTTGGACACTTGAGTCTCAAACAAAACAAAACAAAACAAAACAAACAAAAAAACCATCGAGCCCTAACCTAGCTTTTTCATCATCAACTTCACCTCATTTCGCTGCACATTCTGTGCTGCTGGTATAAGTCTACTCACCACTTCTCAAACATGGACCATGAATATTTGTCCCTCCAAGCTTTTGCGTTGTTCTCCGAGGCTGAAATGCTCTTTCTCCCTTTTCTGTTGACAGAGATGCTGCATATTCTTCAAAGTTCTACCCAAGTTATTTCCATCAAGTTTAATCACTTCTTCCTTTGGACTCTTAATACACCATCTATTTGGTACATTTCCTTCTGCCTTGTATTATTAATGTTTATTTACACAAATGCTTTTCCCTTTAGATTTTAAGCATGGAAGAAACAGTGACGATTTTTTAATCATGTTTGATTTCCCCACAACCTAGCACAATAGTTCACAAAAAGGAAGTGCCTGCCCAGTAATTATTTCATGAGTCAAATTGAATATTCAATTACCAGTTTTAGTTGCTTTCTATATAAATATGACAAGTATGTCTATGAGAAAAAGACACTCCCCATTAGTTTCAAAGTAGAATTGCCAGATAAAATACAGAACGCATAATTAAGTTTGAATTTGACTTTGAAATTCAAATTCAGCTGGATGCCTCATATTTTTATTTGCTAAATCTGGCAACCTTAGTCCAAAGACATGCCAGTTTCACCACTGTCAGGGTTAACTTCAGGGCAACAGTGAATTAGTGAGGGTGTAAATCTGTTCCCATCCAATTCTGCTGTAGTGATATATGCATAGCCACCATGAGTCTTCTTCAGGTAAGGGAAAGGTAATACTTTTTTTAAAAAGGGGCAGAAGAACAAAAGTAGCCACAAATATAGTGGATATTTGAGGAACTTGGGAGAATAGTTCCAGGTATTAATATAAATTCTTCAAATAGCTAGTTGTTCTGATCAACAAGATAGCAAGGTAAACCTTTGCAGTCCCTGAGGCATTTTGTTTTTTGTATCATCATCCAGGACATTTCTTCACACTGCCCTTGGTCTCTTTTATAATCTCTCTAGTATCCCAACCACAATAGGGTCATTGTATTGGCTCTTGTTGTGCCAACCTTCCGTGTTCAGCTCTGAGGATCCATGTCTGCCCCAGATTATTTGGTAAGATCCACTAACTTTACCCCTTACCTGCACTTACCTCTCACCCGCACCACCTTTCTGTTTTCCTAGGGACCTGTGAATTGGTCTAATAATAAACCAATTTGCCATTGTACAATGAAAGGGGATTAATAGAACCCCCAGGATTCTCCTTTGCTCCTAGATAACATCTGCAGTTTAACCTTCTGGGGACAATTCCTGGCTCTCCCTAAATCATCTGATCAAAGAAGGTTGGAATTTCCTGTAGGAGTGGGTGATGTCTCTGTGAAGTAATTATTTTTTTGGAGAGAGGAACCTTGCAATATCCTTCAAATCAAATTATGTGAGCAGCTGTTTGCTGATGAGTTAAGCAGAATCTCTTATTTTAGGAAATATAACTAGTACATTGAGACTTCACTATTCTGACTACAAAGTAATTTTCTATTTTTTCAAAGGACACCTAAGCTGAACTACTAGTCGCCCATAAGGAGCTTTGTAGCTCCTCAGAAGGGTGCACTTATTGCCTTCTCAAGGCCGAGGCCATTGGAGAAAACAACCCTTCAAGCCTGGCCTCCATTGAATCATATTCTACTTCTGCAGACAAAATCTCCCAGGAGTCCATGGCTTTGCTGGAAAAATACTCCCACAGAACCACAGACACATTAAAGTAACACAACTGATTAATTGCAGAGAATACATCTCTGGTCATGTAACATATTGAAAAAGTAACTGTCAGGAAGATAAAGCCAATAATCTTGGCCACTTTAGCAACCGTAGTTGGTCAATCACACAAACTAATTAACGTATGTGAAGGAACCAGTAGGGAAACTGTGTCTGCTGAATTAAACAGAGCAGAGGCTGTGCTTGGGTATTCAGAATGCCTTCCAATAGGAGAGTGAGCAGCCTTTTATCTGCCAGCATTTGGCTCCACACACTAAAGTTGTGAAGGCCAACATGTAATGTGTGCCTTGGGACTCTGGTTGCTGGTATCTGAAACCAACTGCAGATAGCTTTTAAAAACCAAAAGATAAATGTATTACAAGGACATAATGATTCAAGGGAGTGCAGAGCAATTCAAGAGGATTCTCTGACCCCAAGGAAAGAAGACACGAATGAGTACTGAAAATAGGAATCTCCAGAAAATTCACAATCTTGTCTCTCTGTCTTCTTTCTCTCTGTTTTTCTTTCCTTTTTCTCTTCTCTCATCAATTTCCTCTACTTCCAAAACTTCATGGAGATTTGATCCACCACACTGTGGTTAGTATCACAATACAAGTTGGAAGGGTGGAATTCTGTGTCTCAAAATGGCTCCAGGGGCCTAGCCTCAGTAGGATGGGAGGGAAGGGGGTTGTTGCAAGCTGGACAAACACTACAGAAGCTGTTGATTACAGTCACATCTACCATTTGCCTAGTTTTTGCCTGATTAAGGCAAACTTGGAAGAGGAAATAGTGGAGATGCTAGATATCTGATTATATGCTGATGTTAAACTTATGACAAAGCAAATTTAAAAATGGTAGTAAAGCATACTAAAAATAATTATAACTCAAAAAATAGAATGCACTATAGCATATATCAGAAAGTTCTATCCCACGAACCCTAATAGTGCCTTTATCTGTCTTTTGTAATTGTTAAGCAGGATATCTCTTAGAAAGAAAACTTCGTTTAACTGATTTAAAATAACATCATTCTGTTTTGGCTCATAAAGTTTTTTTTTTCTTTTATCCTACAATTACTGCTAGCTTACCATTGGCAGAGTTTGGACCTTCCGCCTGAGTAAATTTCCTTAGTGCAATCAGATTTCATTCAAATACTCTCAAAAGAAGTGAAAACCCATCATATAAAAAGTAACTTTGGATGCCATTCAGCTCTGTGATGGGGAGCTAATACATGTGAATAAAGCCTTCCTCAGTGTTTCTCTTCATTTTTACTCTTTGGTGCTCCTCTCACTAACGGTTATACTTTCTGGTTATCTGTTACAGTCATTTCCAAGGCATTTTTGTGCTCCCCTCTAATAAAAAAAAAATCAGTACATTTCTCCAATTTATGTTTACTTATTTACTAAAATAAGTAAAGTATACATCAAAAAGTGAATAAATAATAAAAACTTTACAAGATGATCTACAATAACTATAAGCAGAAGTTCTAATATTTTCTTTTTATGCCCCAACAATCATCTTGTGTTCTGATCTATTGTTACAGGACAGTCAGTCCATCTGAGTTGAGCTGTTGTTGATGCTTTATTTTTCACATCCTACTGGATGGTTGTGAACTTTAGGTACAGAGTATTCTTGGCTTAAAATGAATTTTCCAAGGCTAAACCTTCCATGTGTAAGTGCCATGAATATTTGTAGACATTACTGAAAACCGCTGAATGGGTGTAAAAGTGATCATCATCATACCAGCAAAGTAAATTTTCTGAAAAAAAAAAAATGGAAAAAGTTAGACATGGTGGTATGGCTAGGCTTTGGGCAGTAAGGCTACATCCACTGAAGTAGGTAGAGCAAGGATTCAGGCTTTGACTGACCGAAATAAACAAGACCCTACAAAAGAAGAAGGGAAGCCAGTTAGATAATGATACTCTTCAATGACCAACTTATCTTGCTTTTTCTTTACATTCTTTCCTTTCGTCCACTCTCAGACTCTGAGACTGTGAGGTGATGCCGAACCTGCCAGCATTTCAGATCAAAAGGAAATCCAGAGAGATAGTAACAAATAAACCAGCAATCCCATCTCTTATTTATTTTTTATTAAAATTCAATTTGCCAACATTTTTAAAATTTAAATTCCATAATCCTATATTTTAATAAAATCCTTATCACAAAAGGAAAGACCAAAATTTAACAACAAACTAAAACTAATATTTATTAGAAGAATGACCAGCAAAGGATTTTTTTTTTAAATATTTGATTTATTTATTCATGAGAGAGACATAGAGAGAGGCAGAGACAGGCAGAGGGAGAAGCAGGCTTCCTGCAGGAGCTCAGTGCAGAACTCGACCCCAGGATCCCAAGATCACAACCTGAGCCACAGGCAGATGCTCAACCACTGAGCCACCCAGATGCCCACAGGCAAAGGATTTATATCTCTGATGTATAAGAAGTATATACAAATTAATGAGAACAATAATATTGTCCACTAAGTAAATCAGCAAAGGCTAGTCACAAAAGAAATGATTAAGAAATGTGTGGGACAATGTTCAATTTTCTTTTTTTTTTTTAATCCTAAGTTAAAACAAGATATTATCTCTCCTCTCTCAAATTAGGAAAGATTTATATTGTCATAAAGGTACTGGCCAGAACTTGAAATGAGCAGTTGAATTCATCACAGGTAAAAGGATATATTAACCTGATCTTTTGGAAATCAATATTTCCATACAGATCAACAGGTGTAAGATGTATATTTCCCTCTGTTTAGTAACTCTTCTTCTATTAATTTATCTTAAGAAAATAAAAAACAAAGATTTAGAGACCAATTTGTTTACTGACATACTTTATGAAGCATTAAAAATTTTTTAAATAACAGGTTATTTTATGATAGAAAAATAGGTAAGTAAACAATGATCTAACTACACAATACATCATTGTTCAGCTTCTACAATTTGTTTATTAGGAAAGCTTGGTAGCATGATGGATGCTTATGTTAAAATCATCATTGAAAAAAAGCAGGATATGCAGTTGGCCTACAGTAATAACAACCAAGAAACGAAATACATAGAAGGCACTAGGTACAAGTAGCCAAAAATTCTGCGTTATTTTTCTTGGTTGCTGGATCTATGAATGATTTTAGTTTCTTCTTTCTATAGTTTCATTTCTATTTTTATATATCTTTTCAAATTTATATTCATGTAACATATCTATTGAGGACATATCTACCATGTTCCAGATACTATCCTAAGTGCTTAGGATAGAGCAATGACAAAAACAAAATATCTACTCTCAATAGTGCTGCCAGATTTAGCATAAAAATACAGGCATCTAGCTAAATTAGAATTTCAGATAAACAATGAAGAATTTTTTCATATATGTATAGTATTTTACTTGGCAACTCTCTCAAGGAATTTAAGTTAGTGGGGGATAAACGTTCTATAGTGAGCACGATTTAATTTTTTTATTTTATTTTTTATTTTGGCAAAATACACCTAACAAATAATGTATCCTTTGGACCATATGAAAGTGTACCACGCAGTGGTATTAAGTTCATTCACAAGGCTGTGCAACCATCACTACCATCTAGTTCTAGAACTTCTGTATCACCTCAAAGGGAGAACTCTACTTATTAGGCATTCACTCCTCATTTCCCACTCTCCCCAGTGCCTGTCAATCACTAGTCTGTTTTTTGTCTCCATAGATTTGCCTTTTCTGGATATTTCATGTAAATAGAATCGTACAAGATGTGGCCTTTTGTGTCTGGCATCTTTCAGCTGATGTTTCTAAGGTCATCCATGTTGTAGCATGTATCAGAATGCCATTCGGTTTTGTGGCTAAATAATACTCTATTGTGTGTATATACCACATTTTGTTTATCCATTTATCCTTGATAGGCATTTGGGTTGTTCCCACTATTTGGCTATTGTGAAGTACGTATTAATTTTATATTTAAAAGAATTAAGTGTGAGTTAAACTATTAAAAGCCCTAAGGGATGATGAAAATCTTTCTCAGAGCCTCCTCTCTCTCAGTATAATATAGTTAAATAACTGAGTGATATAGAGGACCAAGCAATATTTAATCAAGACAAAATAATGTTTTAAACAGAATAAAATAAAATGTGGCAGATATAAAGAAGTATAAAATACCGATTTTGCAATCAAGGAGCTTATGCCAAATTCTAGGAAATGAAAGTCAAAGGTCCAGCATGTAATCACAGCAAGGCTACTCTGCTTCTGTTAGAAACAGCTGACTTTAGATGACCAATTCAGGGCTGCCCCTAGAACAATAGGTAGGGCACATCACATGTGCATGATTAAAAAGCTTACCAAAAAAATATGCTTCCCAGAAAAAAAGCAAGACCCTTATCCAAAGATAAATCATATTTTCCAACCCTTAAACATAGAAAATTTCAGAAATATGGAGTTCCTCTTCTAGCACTTCCTCGCAGCCTATGTAGGATGACTGATTCCTGCCTTCCCATATGTAGAGAATGCTCTTTTGTTTTATATCCTCTGAGGTTTTCAGACTTACATCAGTAAATTCTTATTCCAACAGCTGGGAAAGCTGGCTTGCAAAACCCTGTGTTGGCATCATCTCAGAGCATTATGAAGCATAAGAGATAGAAGCGACATGGGGGCACCTTCACACTTCCTTTTCCTTCGGCAATAGCCCAAGCAACCGGTGCAGGACTCAGAGCTGAAGAAGACACAAGAGGGGTGATGGGAAGTAAGATGGGGTGCTGAAGAGCAGAGTCAGAGACTCCAGAGTCGTCAGATCTCATCTGTGTTTCATTTAGTTCATTCCGTCTTCCAGAATTTGCCAGACTCTTCTTCCTTTGCCTTTGCTCCAGTTACCTGCCTTATCTTACCTCCTCCTGCTGCCCACTGACAAGCATTTTACGTGTTTCTTCCTTAAGGTTCACTGCAAACCCTACCTTCCTCAAAGAGGCTTTGCCAATCTTCTTGTTCTTCTTTGGAAGGTTTTGCTGATTCTAATTCCTTCCTTCCAAAGAAGGAAGATCTAATTTCTTCCTTCTTTAAACTTCATCTCCTCCTGTGTGTTACAATTGCTGAATAGTCTACTTATTTATTTTTGTGTTGGCATTTGTCCTCTTTGCCCTATTGCCATTGAACAGACATAATACAGTCCCAAAACATTGTTTCCTCATGGTAGCAACTACATTCCACTTGTTTCTAAATCCTCCTCATCTTTTTCATCTATCCTGCCACACAATCTTGACTGGTTGACCCCTGTCATACACAGGTTTGATGTTCAGAAGAAAGTATTTAATGGATGAATAGTTACTTTTTGAAGATTCCGATTTCAGAGGCAAAGAGGTCTCTTCAAATACAAAATGCCTGAATAACAAGATAGTGATGTTTACATCTCACTGCAGGCTGGAAGTATTCAATTCTCTACGTTATCTTGATAGATGAAGCATCTTTTCTCTCCTTTTGTTCTTTCTTTCTTTCTTTCTTTCTTTCTTTCTTTCTTTATTTATGATAGTCACATAGAGAGAGATGATAGTCACACACACACAGAGAGAGAGAGAGAGAGAGAGAGAGAGAGAAAGGCAGAGACACAGGCAGAGGGAGAAGCAGGCTCCATGCCCCGGGAGCCCGACGTGGGACTCAATCCCGGGTCTCCAGGATCGTGCCCTGGGCCAAAGGCAGGCGCCAAACCGCTGCGCCACCCAGGGATCCCTCTCCTTTTGTTCTTAAAAGAATTTGTCTTTTAGGGTGTAAAAGGGAAATTTTAGCTCTCTTCTCTCTGGGTACGTCCCAGAAAGTACTCTTCCTTCGTCTTCATTTTTTTCCTTTATTATTTTTCTATCCTTCATTTCTCAATTTAACTTTCTACACCAAATCATATAAACTGTTGTCTGGTTACTATTTTAAGATTTTTTTTCTGTAGTAGTAACCCAAATATTATAAATGATCATACACTAGACTAATTTCTGCATTTATGTGAAAAGTGGCAAAATAGCACTCTCAGATGGAGAAAATAACCAAAGCATTAATTTCCTTAATGCAAAGCACCTGGGGATATTGTTGTTATCATATTGCCCCAATTGCAATATAGTTGTCAACACTTGACTTTATCAACTTATCCATCCCTTCAACAAATAGCTGTGGCTATGATGTCTGAGATACTGAACTAAGTACTACAATACTAGACACTGACTTGTTTTCATCCTAATTCTGTTCTCGTTCTCTTTTACCAGAACAAACTTTTCCACCATCCCTTAAGAACCACTGTTCTCCAGGGGTTTGTTCTTGAGTCCCTTCCTTCTATTACTGGGAATGGCTAATATCTGACACAGATACAATCGCTTCCCTCTCTGGAGCCAGTGGTGGATTCTAATCACCATTCATACTGCTCTTTCCCACTATGCCTGAGAAGGGCCTTAAAGGCTTTCTTAACACGGCATTTCAGAAAGCTTGCTGTCATTTGGAGGTGATAATGCAACAGGACATCTTTCTGCTTCCCCTCAACCTCTCTCCTTGATTGATCCCATCGACTTCTGTGACTTCCCCTTTCACTTCTGGTAAGATGACTCCCAAACTCTACGTGACATGTTCCCTGGGTTCTAGATTCATATTTCCAAAAACCTAAAGTTCTTCCCCAGTTAGTGTCTCAAACTCAGCTTGTCCAAAACCAAATCATGTTCTCCATGAACTTACTCTTAGGAATTACTATTTGTAGTCACTCAGTCTAGAGACTTTAGGCTTATCTCTTTCTCTTATCTCTCACTGCTTATCTGCATATGCAGCTGGTCATTAAGTTATATTCATTCTACTTCATAAATGTCTCCTAAATATATTACTTCCTATCCTTTTGCACTTCCCCAGGTTAGCCCTTTACAGATTGCCTTCCTGGATTCTTGTAATAGCCTCTATCATTCTCTGTGAACAAATTACTCCCTCTCCCGATTATCCTCCACCTTGCCATCAATTATTTTCCTAGATCAATGATCTGACTATATTAGTGGTTTCTTTCATTTCCTTCAATGGATCCTTGAATTCCTTCAGTGTCACCAAGAGAAATATCGAATTCCTTCTTAGCAGGACAGCCAGAGCCCCTCACATGCTAACACTATGTGACCTTTCCAAACACATTTCTCATCACTTCCCCAACTCCAGGCTTCCTGCCTCAGGTGTGCCGGTAGAGCTATTCCCTAAATAAACCAGGAATTTTCACACCTGTGTGTCTTTGCTCTTGCTGTGCAATCTGCATAAAATACCTTCCCCCCACTGCCTACGAAAATTCTCCTTCAAAGTCTATTTTCCCCTCTTCTTCTGTCCCCTTACACTGCCCCCCTCTATCCCAGCTTCCATTAATGGTACATGTTGCTATGTTTTATGGTGGTTAGTTGAATCTGCTCCACCAAGCTGTTTATGCCTAACATAGTCTTATCCAATTTTGTATCTATATTATGAATAGCAGAGTTCCTAATATAGTAAAAGATGAGTGAATGTTCTTGGCATATACCAAAGCAAAGCATGCCCCATATTCTAAATCACTTTTCTCTTTAAAGAGTAGCTGGTTAGTAAGGGAAAAAAAAGCTGGTAAATTTGGCTTATATGTGAGTCTTATCACATGGTCTCAAATTAGAAATTATTGAGTTGCCAATATTTTCCCCAAGCCTCCAGTAAATTTTTTTTGGAAAATTATGCAGTGAGGTGATTCATCCAGACTTTGTAAAACAAAATTATCCCTTCATTTTCTTGTTTTAGAAACAAAAATAAAACCATCAATGCTTGATTGACATAAGTGTAAAAACCCTTTTGTTTCGTGTAATCCAGTGTTTTCATTAAGTAATTTGCAGAGTACGAAGAGGAAAAGAGCCTTTGTAGGGGATTCCAGAGGCATTCTGCCCAAGAAAATCTGATTAATTTGAATAGTAGCGTTGGAATCTCCAACCATACCTCATAAAAGCCATCCTGAGGGAAAAGGACTTCATAGTTACAAACTACTTCTACTTCTGGATAGAAATCCCATTATCTCATTTCATGCTGCCTACAAACAAGCCCCTGGAAGAAAATGTTTCATGACACTCTCAGGCTAAAACCTGTTTTAAAAAGAGAAACCTGCTTATGGTGGTGGTAGCACATAGTTATACAATCAAATTTTAGTCCATGTAATGACATAACTCTTTACCATAAAACTTTAAATATGAGAAGGTGTATCAGAGAGTTAATGCACCCTAGATTGTAAAATAAAGCTAAAGCAGCAGTGTTGGTGGCAGGTGCCCCTAAGCCAATCTGATAATATTTACCTGTATTATAAAACTGTATTTAACAAGGCGAATAGGATTAGTGATGAATAGTGTAGTTTATGAGAGAATAAGAGCCTGCTGTCCAGATTCTGCTGTCAGCACTTCCTATTGGGATTGTTCCATGAACTATGGCAGTTGATTTAAACGGCACAACTCAAAGTTTAGGTGGAAGCACTAAAAAATGGATCAAGAGATAGAAAGGGAGGGGAAAAAAAATCCCAGTAAACCAGAATACCAGTAAGTGAATCTTTACTACAAAGAAAAAGATGCTGGATTACAAATGAGCACCCTCTTTAGTTTGCGAGCTAACGCAGTGTGCAGGCTTGGATAAAGGGAATAATGGACACCTTCTGACACCAGGCTGTGTGTCTGGTGAGCATCCCTCAGTGCAAATGTTAGTACTGTGTGAGTATTTATTGTGTTTCTATAAAGTCCTAATGAGCTCCTTGGGTGAGAGTGAAACCCTTTGCTTTTTCACACTGTGCTCAAGACCCCTAAACTTCATGGGGTCAAATCTAAAGAAAGGGTAATGGACCATGAGGTCCAGCTTAATAGACCTGATATTAACACAGCAGCAAGAATGTCACCAAATGCAAAGTTTAGGGCAAGCAATGAATGAAGTATTTGTTACACTTAAATAATATACAAAGGTTATAGCAGAGTAGTGGCACTATATCAATGTCATCATTGCAGGCCTTTGAAAATCTGCCACGTATGAAATAACCCCGTAACACACATCTTTAGGTTACAATAGAAGAATTTGCTTTGCAGATAATAGATTAGGCTAGAAAGCTATGCAATTACAGTAACTACCTATAGTTATTTTTAGATATTAAAAATCCCTCGTCTTTAGGAATAATCCGATAATAGATATTATCAGTACCTAATATTCGTATAACAGAAATATACTGCACTCCATGCTGATTATACAGTTCATATACTTAAGTGTATTTTTTTTAAGTGAAATAATTTTTTTTCCTCTAGTGGTCTGATTTCTTTAGGATAGGACAGCAGTCCCTTGCTTTGAAACGAGTAAAACATAACCACACTGAGTATGATGTCATGACGCAGAACCACTTGTATAAACACAGGACTCTTTCACCAGACTCCTTTGTCCGTATATTTGTTAGCTCATCACAATAAGCCTGGTTCGTTATTACAGTAAACTTCGGTTCAAGTGATGGAATGTAAGCCACAGACTTGGGATCTGAGAGCACTGCTGTCTGTGGTTTTGTTCGTAAGTTAACTTTGAATGCATCATCACTCTCTCACATGGGTAAGAATGGGAAGATCTCAGGGCATGAGCCAATAAAAATATTTGTGTGCTCGTTCACCTTTGTGTTTTTATTTCCTGCTGGGTTAAATACTTTTCTCTGGAATCAACTCAAGTCGGTTGTAAATTATTTGAGGACAAGGGCTGTATTTCTCCTTCTGCTGTTTTATGTTTCTATTCCCAACACCAAAGACAAAGCCACAGTATTATCTACACACTCCACACCTCATGCATTTATATAAGAAAAGTTATTTGGTACCATCTCCTCTTTGTTTCCATGACTTGATTATCACAAAAGTGGAAAATTGCATTTTTTCAGGAAATTCAGGCAGTGTACTTTCAGATTAGTTAGCTAGCGCACGCTATTATGAACCTGTAACAGCTAACTTACTCTCTGCTAACTCTCCAGTTCATTTTGTATGAACTTGATTTCCAAGAGTCTGCACCATCCACCACTTGTCAGAGGTTACTAGCGCTTTCATATTTGTAAAATTAGACCAGGTTCAAACAGATGAAAAACCTCATGGTTTCAGAAAACTAGTTTCAGTGCTTAAGTACATAAAGTAAGGACATTTACAAACAAACAAAAATGCTTCTAGATTCTTTAAGTTCCATGGTTACTGTTGTCATTTCTCTTTGATTGACCTCTGATCACTAATAGGGATGGAAAGAATGACATGACTATTTTATGTGTTACCCTTTTTAAAGGAAATACGCAGAAATTCAAAGGTGGAAACCAATTACTTTTTATTAATAAAGGAAAAGCCGGAGGCACTTATCTGTTGATGAGGTTGACCCTTTAAAAGGGCCAGTAGGAGCCAGCCAAATGTGTGTGATAAAGGAACATCAGAATTCTGACCTACCTAAAAATATCACTTCCACCAACCCGCCAGAGCACCTAGGGTTTCTGTTATTGGAGTCTTTACTGTGCATGAGAGCATCAGTTACAGATGGTCCATCAAAATGCAGACAAGTGCACTGACCCAATAATCTCCATTCTATCTGTGGTTTGTATTAGGTAAGGGCGGGCTCTAGTCCAGAGCAGATTGCCTGAACCACAAAAGAGGAAAGATTTGAGTAAAATGGGAGGTGAGGGGAATTCTGGAGACTCAGGAGATCCCAAGGCACTGGGCATGGATATTAAGAAGGCCCCACTTGAGAGAATAGGGTGATGCTGAGGACGTCCTTCTTCGAAAGTGGGCATGATGCCTCATTATGCCAATTAGTGAACTGTTTCTAAAGGTTTCCTTAGGGCAGCCCGGGTGGCTCAGCGGTTTAGTGCTGCCTTCAGCCCAGGGCCTGATCCTGGGGACCTGGGATCGAGTCCCACATCAGGCTCCCTGCATGGAGCCTGCTTCTCCCTCTGCCTGTGTCTCTGCCTCTCTCTCTCTCTTTCTGTGCCTCTCATGAACAAATAAATAAAATCTTAAAATAAATAAATAAATAAATAAATAAATAAAGGTTTCCCTAAAATTAGCTGTTCTTAAAGGAATTTAAACATGCAGAGGTATAGTTTTTACACTAAAAATTAGTGTAGAATTCATTTCTTCTACTATAATTTTGACAGTGAGTCCAAGACAAATGTTCAAAAAGAGGTACTCCCACTTCCAGCAAAGATGGAATCAAGCAGACAAGATTTACCCTTCCACCACATATACACATCTATAAATTGAAAACAGTTATTTTTGAGACGCCTGAGTGGCTCAGCGGTTGAGTTTCTGCCTTTGGCCCAGAGTGTGATCCTGGAGACCCGGGATCGAGTCCCACATCGGGCTCCCTGCATGGAGCCTGCTTCTCCCTCTGCCTGTGTCTCTGCCTCTCTCCCTCTCTCTCTCTCTCTCTGTATGTCTCTCATGAATAAATAAATAAAATCTTTAAAAAAAACATACAATGTTTTTCAAGACCATGAACAGTAGGAAGTGAAGGACAGTGATACCCAAATGATGACTTTTCTTTACAAATATTCTTTTTAAGAGCAATTTGAGATTCACAGCAAAACTGAGCAGAAAGTACAGAGAGCTCCCGTATATTCTCTTCTATCCTGACACAGCCTCTCTGAGTGTCAACATCCCACACCAAAGTTGTACACTCATTATAATTGATGAAGCTACATTGATAGATCCTCATCACCCAAAGTCCATAGTTTACATCAGGATTCACTCTTGGTGTCCATTCTATAGGTTTTAACAAGTGTATAATGACATGTACCCACTATTCTAGTATACAAAATCGTTTCACTACCCTTAAAATCTATGTCCTGCCTTTTCTTTTTTTCTTTTTAAAGATCTTATTTATTTATTCATGAGAGACACAGAGACAGAGAGAGGCAGAAGGAGAAGCAGGCCCCATGCAGGGAGCCTGACGTGGAACTCGATCCCAGAACTCCAGGATCACGCCCTGGGCCAAAGGCGGGCTAAACCGCTGAGCCACCCGGGCTGCCCTATGTCCTCCTTTTCATCCCTCCCTCCCTGTTAATCCCTGGAAACCACTAATCTTTTTAGTGTCTCTATAGTTTGCATTTTCCAGAATGTCATATCGTTAGAATCATACAATGTGTAGCCTTTTCAGATTGTTGAGATTCCTTCATGTCTTTTAGTAGCTTGTTGTGCATTCCTGTTTCCTATTTAATGATATTCTATTGTCTGGCTGTACTATATTTATCCATTCACCTACTAAAGGACATCTTGGTTGCTTCCAAGTTTTGGCAATTATGTATAAAGCTGCTATAAACATCCATGTGCACATTTTTGTGTGGACATAAGCTTTCAGCTCCTTTGGGTAAATAACAAGGAGTGCAATTTCTGGATCAGATGGTACAAGTATTTTTAGTTTCGTAAGAAGCTGCCAAACTGTCTTCCAAAGTGGCTGTATTATTTTGCATTCCTGCCAGCAATAAATGAGAGCTCCTATTGCTCCACATCCTCTCCGGCATTTATTGTTGTCCGTGTTTAAGATTTTAGCCATTCTAATAGATATGTAGTATTTCCTCATTGTTGTTTTAATTTGCATTTCCCTAATGAGGCATAATGTTGAATATCTTTTCATATGCTTATTTGCCATGCTTTTATCTTCTTTGATGAAGTGCCTGTTCAGATCTTTTGCCCATTTTTTAATTGGGCTGTTTGTTTTCCTATTGTTGAATTTAAGAGTTCTTTGTATATTTTGGATAATAATCCTTTATCTGATATGTCTTTTGCAAACCTTTTCTCCCAGTTTCTGGCTTGACTTCTCATTCTCTTGGTAGTATTTTATACAGAGCAGAAGATTTTAATTATAATAAAGTCCAGCTTATCAAGTGTTTCTTTCATGGATCATGCCTTTGGAGATATATCTAAAAAGCCATTAATTTACTCAAAGTTATCCAGATTTTCTGTGTTATCTTCTAGGAGTTTCATTGTTTTGTGCTTTGCATTTCATTCTATGATCAATTTTGATTTCATTTTTGTGAAGTATATAAGGTCTGTGTCTAGATTTATCTTGTGTGTGTATATCTAATTATTTTAGCATCATTTCTTGAAAAGACTTTTTCTCCATCGTATTGTTTTTGTTAAATATCAGTTGACTATGTGTATATGAATCTATTTCTGAGTTCTTTATTCTGTTCCATTGATCTATTTGTCCATTATTTTGTCAATACCACGCTCTCTTGATCATTGTGGTTTATAGTAAATCTTGAAGTCAGGTAGCATCAGTCCTCCAACTTTGTTCTCCTTCAATATTGTGTCACTATTCTAGGTCTCTTGCTTCTCTGTATAAAGTTGAAATCCGTCAATATTCTCAAAATAACTTCCTGTGATTTTGATTGCTATTATATTGAATCTGTACATCAAGTTGGGAAGAACTAACATCTTGGCAATATTGAGTTTTCCTATCCTTAAACATGGATACCTAAGGTGATGGATTTTTAAAAATATTTTGCATATAAATATATAAGAGATGCTTTAATTGGGAAAATTACTGGTACATTATTTAAAAACAATAATAAAGTCAGTGATTTTTTTAAAGCAATAGTTTTGATGACTTTAATTATAAAAATTAAATATGCCCAAATTTTTTTTACAAATGCAAAACAACTCATTTAGTCAAGAAATAGTTATTGAATTCTAATAGAAGCCAAACACTACACAAGATGCTGAGAATACAAAGCATAACAAGACAAGGTATCTCTCCTCTAGAAGCTCACAGTTTGGTGAGGAATGAAAAATAGGAGATTGCATTATTGTGTCATAAGGGTTACTGATAGGTGTAAAAGCTACAGGGTACTCTGGGATCAACTAAGGGCAAAACTTAGCTTGAAGGGTCAAGGAAGGCTTCCTACAGAGGGTGACATTTAAGCTGAGATGACTCCTTCTCTTCTCAATTTTTAAATATTGAAGGATTCCATCTTCTCTATCTACATCTGATCTCCAGATGATTGCATCCATTTTAAGACTAAATAACAGCTCCTGGGGCCCAGCACTAATACCAGC
This sequence comes from Vulpes lagopus, assembly GCF_018345385.1. NCBI lineage: Eukaryota > Metazoa > Chordata > Mammalia > Carnivora > Canidae > Vulpes > Vulpes lagopus. The sequence continues at coordinate 36,565,779 of NC_054844.1, forward strand.
ATTCCTGACTTTTCTCTTGAACTTAGGCTCAGATATTCACCTGCCTGATTCCAGCATTCCTGACTTCTCTCTTGAACTCTAAACCCAGATATCTAACTGCCCACTAGACATCTACATCTGGATGTCTAAGGAGTATTTCAAATTTAATATAAGACAATAATCTTGATTTTTTTCTCCAAACTCAATTTCTCCACAGGCTTCCCACCATAGCAACCCTGTTGTGTAGCCTGAAAACGTTGGAGTCACCCTTGACTTACTTCTTTTTCTCTCATTCTACAGTCAATTCATCAGCAAGTCCTGTTGGCTAACTTCAAAATAAATCTCAATTTCAGGGACCTCTCCTGCTATCTCCCTAGCTTACCACCATCATCTCTTGTCTGAACTATTGTGGTAGATTACTGACTTTTCTCCTAATTCCAGCATTGTTCCTCCACAGCAGCCTGAGTGATTTATATATATATAAATAAATATATATATATATTTATATATATAAATAATATATAAATATATATATATTTATATATATAAATAATATATAAATATATATATAAATATATAATATATATTTATATTTTATACTGTGGTGTCAGTTTCCTGCTCTCTGTTTTTCATAAGGCTTCCTACAACACTCAGATTAAAATCCAAATTTCATACAACAGCAAATCTAGATTATTTGACCCCAGCTTACTTCTCATTTGTTTCCTACTGCTCTACCTTTGGTTTACCTCCCTCTTGCTACAACTGGCCTGTGTGATAATCCTCACAGGTGCCATTCTCATTTTCATCTTAAGGCCTTTGCATTTGCTCTTCCCTCAGCCCAGAACTTTCCTCAGATTTTGGCAGGGTTCTAGACTTGCCCCTCACCTTTCAAGGGCCCAGAGCAAAAGTGAAAACAGAGATTCTTCTTGTGTTTAAAATAAGACAACAAATTGCCAAGTAAAGTATATTCTCTAGTCTTGACAAATAGACTCTCATGGTGACAATTTTTCTTTGATGTAAAGCCGTGGTTACTCTATGATATAGTAGACAAAATACCAAAGATTACTAAATGTAATAATTTTATAATGACTATCAAAATTTTAATTAAATTAAGAAAAATGAAATTGTATTTCTTTTTGGAAAATGTACATAGATTGCAGTAAATATTTTTATGCATATAAAATGATCCACAATTCGAGTGTTCAGTGTCCTTCTAATTTCAATGTAAAAAGTTGAATTGATTTCTATCTCCAAAACTACAAATCAGACAATGAGGAAAAGGAAGAAAGTGGACATTTGGCACTAATGGGAAATAATTTTTCATTATGCAAGAATCTGTTCTTTCCTGAGAAGAATCTGACAGTTCAATTAACATGTCTTTTACCTTAGCACCGCTGTTACTCCTATCCTCTCCAACATGAACAGCAGCACAACTCAGCCACCCTTAACAGTGATAGGACACTGGCCTTTTGTTTTGAGGTCACGGCACAAGAGATTTTTGACAAGAGTTTCCCTGGGGCCTGAGCAGTTTTATTCACGAGAAGAGACATTTAGGGTCACTAGATGTGCTGTGCCAGCACTGAGTGCCAGACCCTGAGTAACAGAAGCACTCATGTGTTCTTTGATAAATTTGTTTTTGTGTGTTTGTGATATGTGGGTCCCTCTAATGAGCAGAACCTGGGGAAGCTGCCCTCTTGCCTGAGTCTAAGGGTGGTATTACAAAGCTCATGCCTTTGATTCTTTCAGGCTTTGATTCAAACACCACCTTTTAGATACTCCCAACACACATACATATGCATGCACACATAAATGCCTACATATATACTCATGTGCCCTTCTAATTCTCCAGTCCCTCTTCAGAGTACTTATTATACCTGACATCTGTTGTGTATTAATTTTTTATTGTATATGTCTCCAACTAGAATGTAAGCTCTGTAAATAAATACTCCCTTCTTTCCTCTCTAGGTCACTGCTGGGCAGTGTGTGTGTGTGCTCAGGGGAGTGGGCACAGGAGCATCAGCTAGAAAGGTCACCAGGAATGCCCAATTTGCTATTACCCAGGGATACTTCTGACTAATACCATAAAATACTACTGGTTTTCATTTTTTAAAGGATTTTATTTATTCATGAGAAACAGAGAGAGAGAGAGAGAAGCAGAGACATAGGCAGAGGGAGAAGTAGGCTCCCTGAGGGGAGCCCAATGTGGGACTCAATCGCAAGACCCCAGGATCATGACCTGAGCCAAAGGCAGATGCTCAACCACTGAGCCACCCAGGTGTCCCCTACTGTTTTTCAGATTTGTGTGTTTACTATTAAAACCAAGGGAATCTGTTGATAGCATTTTAGTTTGGGAGTGGAGAAATTAAGGCTACTTGCAGGCATTCATTCCCTTTCAATTTTCTGCAGTGAGAATTTGAGGGTATCCTCTGAAGTCCTTTTTCTCCCTCTGTGGCCTCCTTAGCTTGTGTCCTTGGATGAGCTTAGAAGCACATTACCAAAATCAGACCCTCCTCCTTACAAATGTCTGCATGATACTATCATTTACTAAGTAATAAAATGTAAAATAATAAGGATATTGTCCTTGCCTGATAAAACTCAATGGAAGAGCAATTAAGCAATAGCAATCTAAATGCAAACAAAAATAAATATTCTTTAAAGATTTTATTTATTTATTTGAAAGAGAAAGAGCTTGAGTGAGAGAGCAAGAGTGAAGGGAGGGAGAGAAGGTAAAACAGGCTCCCCACTGAGCAGAGGGCCAGACGTGGGGTTTTTGAATGACCTGAGCTGAAGGGCGATGTTTAACCTACTGAGCTACCCAGGCACCCCAGAAAATAAATATTCTTATAAAACAGAAGGCTACTGTATTTCCTGAGCTTGCTTGCTTGCTTTCTTTCTTTCTTTCTTTCTTTCTTTCTTTCTTTCTCTTTTTCTTTTCCATTTTCTTAGTCTCTTTCTCTCAAACCAGCACTTTGATTATACCAGTAAAAAGCACATAAAGGAAATCGTTGTAAAAATAAAGTTAATATATCATGACTGAAGCCAAAAATATATAGTTTCTTTATAATAGCAGTGAAGGAAAAAAATGTAGAACTCATCCCATTAAGAGGGTTATTAATAACACTTCACTAATAACATAGTGACTTCACTAGGTCAGCAGTTTAGCTCAAACAGTCCCTGACAGCAAGCAACCTCATCAGAGTTTGGTTCCTTTTTTCTTTTGAAACGTTTCTTCGTGAAATTGTTTCTGGTGTGCCTGTGTCAATGGCTTCAAAGCATTCCTCTTTTCTTTTCTTTTTTTTTTATTTTAAACTTTAAAATGTATGTTCTCCTTACAGAAGTTTCGTACAGTCTTCTAAGCTGTTGGAAATTGAATCTTTTCATGGCAGTAATGATGATCAGTTAGCTGATGTAAACATTCAAGAACTCTCCAAAACGTCTGCATCAAAAGCTAAGTAAAAATAGGAGATTTCATGTTTCATTCTAAAGACTTAGACTCTTAAAAATAGACATCAAAAATTAATAGTGATTTGCTCTTTCCTTGGAAAACTCTGCCATCTAGAATTTATATGTAGGAGTCTACAGTTAGAAAAATGAGATAGACCTCATAGTTTTAGGGAGAAGACATGTTGGACAATTCTATATACAATTACCAGGGAGAGAAGGGAGAAAGGAGAAAAGGAGATCTTAGTGTTTCAGGATGAGAATTACATAATGTTCTCAAATTAACTTTACTTCAGGTGCGAGTAGTTCCCCAGGTGTAAATTGCATATGGTTAATAATCATGGCTCTAGATTTTCCTTAGATGAAGCCTCCAGTTATCCGTAGAAGGGTATGTTTTATTAACAAGCCTTTATTAAATTACTATATGCCAGGAAGTGTGCAATCCAATAAAAATGTAAAATTTAATTCACATTCCAGTGAGGAAGAACTACCTATTAAAACACACACACACACACACACACACACACCATTTAATACCCAAAAGAATTGAAAACAAAACAAAAGGATCGAAAACAGGGTCTTCAAGAGATAGTTGTACATCTGTGTTCCTTGTAGCATTAAGCACAGTAGCTAAAACTTGGAAGAAACTCAAATGTCCCTGGACAGATGGATAGATAAACAAAATGTGATATACACATACAATGGAATATTACTGAACCTCAAAAAGGAAAGAAGTTTGGATACATGGTATAACATGGTGTTATGACCCTTGAGGACATTGTGCTAAGTGAAATAAGCTAATCACACATATACACACAAACTAACACTGTGTGATTCCTCTTACATGAGGCACCTATTATATTTAAAACCATAGGGACAGAAGTAAAAACAGTGATTGTCAGGGACTGGGGAAAGGGGAAATGGAGAGTTATTGTTTAATGCGTACAGAGTTTCAGCTTTGCAAAATGAGAAGAATTCTGGAGATGGATGGCGGTGATGGTTGCATAACAATGAGAACGTAATTAATGCCATTGAACTGTACAGATAAAAATGGTTAAAATGATAATTTTATGCTATGTGCACTTTATCACAATAAAAAATCAAGAGAAAACAACTACATTTAAAAATTTTGAGTATGTAATAGAAGCATAACATACTGTAGAGTCACTTAAGAGAAAGCAATTTCCTCTGTGTCAGGTGGAGACATGACCAGAGAAGGCTTGCAGTGGAGGGGATAGCTGAGGCCTGTGAGCACTCATGGGATATTAGCACTTGCTTACTCACCTCCGCTCAACACAAGATTAACCAACACTCCTGTCCCCTCCATAAACCTACTGCCTGGAAACCATGGGTCCTGGTTCCTGACTGGGTGGAGTACCTGCCCTCTGGAGTACCCCAGACTTGTCCTCTTACTGATTACTTGTGTGCTTATCAGTCAGAAGTGTTGATTCCCCGGGGTTTATGCCGGTAGTATTAATTATTTTAATTACTCAAATTAAATATTATGTAAACCGATTCTGTTTCAGCATGAGAAGAAAGAGAACTGTTGGCCTATAAAAACAAATGCTTTGGAAAGGCTCCATAAATTAATCACTATAAAAAAAATTGAAGTTGTTGCATTATCTAAGTAAGACACCTGAAAATAATTGGAAGACAACTGTAGACACCTAGATGGATTTTGCACTCATTACTTTGCAAGTGCACTTAAACTTCTCTCCCTCTTTAGTGAAATCAAAACTAAAAATTATAGAACGATGCAAAAAGGACCAAAAGAAAAAAAAAACAAAGCAAGATCAACCTAAAGAAACTTCAATCAGCAGACCCATTCTCAAAGAAAAAGCAAACCCTACACTGAAGTTTGACCACTAAATGAGACATTTGTATTTTAATTTTCAACAGTTAAATAAACATAGATACATAAATATAGGTATATAATATTTTTATCAATTCCCCTCTTCTACCACACTATCAATTATAGGTGTGACGTCTCTGGTTCAGAAGACATAGTGGTTTAGAGCATAGGCTCTGAAACCAGGTTGCCTGGCTTGAATTATGGCTCTACTACTTATGAGCTATCTGACTTCGAGTGAATTAATCTCTTCGCACTTTAATTTTATCATCTAATGGAGCTAATAATAGTACCTATCTAAGAGATTTGGTGTCTGCAAAGCCTTAGAACAGTGCCTGACACAATAAATGCTACATAAGGGTGAGCTATTATGAGTACTAGTAATGGTATTGGTACTGCAAGCGTTTGGAAAAGGAAACAGTGTGTGAACCACAGAGCTGTGATCATGCCAACTGGAGGTCTAGTACCTGTGGGAAAGATGAATGATGAGATAGTCTTGGGTCTAGATAAGGAAGGTGCTTTTCGGCCCCCCCACTGCTTACCCACCCTGTGTTTCTCATCCTCTCTGCTCTCTCTCAGTCACTTATGTCCCTGATTTTGAGATCTCAATGAACATAGAGATTGAGTGGTCTCAAACCCTGAGAAACTCACGATTTTGCAAGATGCTCACATATAAATAATACGAGAGAATGCATGTCCTTAAGAATACATTATACATTCTGTACGTCAAAATGTGTTATGGTGCAAAGAGGAAGGCGCAACAAATTGACCTGAGATAAGATGATATAAAGTGCTCATTGAACTGGAATGAATAAACATTTATCCATAAATGGTAGCATAAAATAATAAGCATCCAACATGCATGAATTGCCATCACTAGAATTAGTAGAAGAGGTCATCAAAGTCCCTTTGCAAGTAGAGCAACAAAGAAACCTTCTGCCCTACACTAAAAGATTTGGAAAATATGGGATCCCTGGGTGGCGCAGCGGTTTGGCGCCTGCCTTTGGCCCAGGGCGCGATCCTGGAGACCCAGGATCGAATCCCACGTCGGGCTCCCGGTGCATGGAGCCTGCTTCTTCCTCCGCCTGTGTCTCTGCCTCTCTCTCTCTCTCTGTGACTATCATAAATAAAAAAATAAAGAATAAAAAAAAATTGAAGTAAAAGATTTGGAAAATATAACATCTGTATCACAAGGTCATGGGTATTTCCAATTTGACTTCTCCCCGACGAAACTCTGAAATATGTCATTGAGCCAAAACCACCTATCTATGATTAAGTCGTATGACTCCTGAAATATTTCTTTCTTCCATCTTCCTATTTTTTAGCTCTCTAGCTTAGACACCTGGCAAGATAAAAATGAACATGAAATGTTGAGAACAACCCAGAAAAGGCCATAACCATTGTTCACTGTCTTTCCCTTCAATACAACACAATAAAAGGAGATTCCACGAAATCATTTCACTTTGGCATCATACTTTATGGGCAGTGTCATTCTGTCATCATTATTTTGTGCCTCACGTTAACATTATAGAAATGGAGATGGGGAGCTTTTTCCTGAACGCTCACTTAAGATTGGAAATGGACAATGAGGAGATCAAGAACTCAGCAGTGGGATTCGGCACAGAAAAGCAGCTACAGCACAGGGATGTACCCAAAATGTATTCATTGTGTGACACTGTGTGTACCCCAAAATTTATTCACCATGTGACGATGGAAAAGTTATGTTCTTCTGTAAAACAAGGACACTAATTCTTATCCTTTGGCATTTCTGGAAAATGAGTAAAATAATTAAAATAAAATACCTGGCACATTATACATAATTAGTAAATGTTTCTTGAATGAATGAACTTACAAAATGCAGCCCTTTTTTATTTTTCACCTTTTCCAAAAATATTGATTTAAAATTTCAACAGTGATTGGATTCCTTTGCTAGGGCTGCCATCACAAAGGACTGCAAATCAGGAGGCTTAAATAACAGAAATTTGTTGTCTCACAGTTCTGGAGGCTGGAAGTCTAAGAGCAAGGTGTTGACAGCAAGGTTGGGTCCTTCCGAGGGCTCTGAGGGAAGGGGCTGCTCCCGGCTCCTCTCCTCGGCTGTAGATGGCCATCTTCTCCCTGTGTCTTCACATCCTCTCCCCTCTCTGCCTGTTTGAGTCTGTGTCTCAAGTTCCCCTTTTTATAAGGACACCTACTCCAGTATGATCTCATTTTAGCTTAGCTAATTACATCTGCAACTAATTTCAAATAAGGTCACATTCTGCGGAGTTAGGACTTCAAGATATGAATTTGAGGGGGACATAATTCAACTCGTAAGAGCAATGAAGGCTTTGTGCAAAATTCAAGCAATAAAGAGTCACAAAAAAATTAATGCTCTCCTCCCCCAACCCAGTCCCATTCTTCTGCTTCCAACATGTTGGAATGTACCCTTCCGTAAGTCTTTCTATGACCCCCATGCACACCCCCAGATATTACACAGTCCTGTATTTAGACACATACCCACATGTATAGCCTTTTTATAAAAAATCAAATGTATTACAACTATTATTTAGCCCTTGGTTTTTTCTTCATAATATATCATGGATATTTTTCTAAATCAGTGAGCGTAGACCCATGTAAATATTTAAATAATATTCTGTGGCCTACATAAATAATAATCTGTGCTATTGGTGGGTGTTCAGGGTACTTCCAGAGTTTGGGCGTGTTCATTTCTTAAATGCAGCAATATACAGCTTCACTCAGCTTTTTCCTCAAAGCTAGTACTTTTTTTTTATGTAAGTTAGATTCCTAGAAGTGGCATTTCTAGGTCAAAGATATGCACATTTAGATTTCACAGTACCAGGTGACTTTCAAAAATGTTTCAGCAATTCACACGTTCACCAATAGTGCCTAAGAGGTATGTTTCTCTCCACACTTTTGCTAAAGTAGACTTGATCCACATTTTTAACTTCCTGTCTCTCTGATACATGAAAACTATCTCTTTATTTCTTTAGTTTACATATACCTGTCTTTCACTGCAGTACAGCATCTTTTTAAGTGATTACTGGCTATTTGTATCCCTCATTCAGTAATTGCCAGACCATCTCGTGTACCCACGTTCCTGTGTTATTTCTTGTCTTTTGTTCATTCACAAGAGTCATTGTCTATAAAGGAAATTAATGCCTTGTCATATTTGTTGCAAATATTCCTTCCCAGCCTATCATTTGTCTCTCAACTTTTTAATGGTGCTTTTGACATTTAGAAGTTTAAAGTTTTTATATAGTCAAGTCTATCCATTTTTTGTATGATTTGTAGATTTTTCTCTTTTAAAGATTTTATTTGAGAGAGACAGCGTGAGCAGCGGGGAGGGACAAACAGACTCCCCACAAGCAGAAAGCCCGACTTGGGGCTCCATCTCAGGACCCGGGGATCATGACCCGAACTGAAGGCAGACTCTAAACCAAATGAGCCACCCAGGCACTCCCAATTTGTGGATTTTTCTGTCTTGCCTATGAATGCCCCTACCCTACATCCAAGATTCATAATCTTCATTATATCCAAATATTTTCTTCATATTTATTCAAGTTACAAATCTCTTTCTTTTGGTGACTATTTCATTAATGCCACATAAAAGGTAATTGTTCCTTTTCTCACCAAATTGAAATGCAAGCATCACCATATACCGAATTCGTATTTTAAAGAAAGCAAATCAGTTTCTGAGCTCTCTGTTCTGTTTCATTGATCAATTTGTTCATCCCTGAGCTAACACTTATATTATTTTGATTGTAGCAGCCATGTAGGAAAGTTTAATATCTGGTATGTCAAGTTCCCCTTCATTGTTTGTTTTCTTTCAAAACTTTCTTGACAGTACTGGCACACTTTTTCTTCTATGTTAACTTCAGAATTATTTTGACCAGTTAAAACAACAACAGTGGGACTCTGACCCAGATTGCTTTAAATGTACATATTTGGGAATATTAATGATTTTCCCTATGCAGAAATCACATACGTCAAGTACATGAGCTTAACAGGAGAGCTGTGGTTTAGAAAGGTTGTATACCTTGCCCATGGGCACACAACTGGAAAGAGACAAAAACTGCCTTTCCTTTCTCTTTGGCACAAATTCCACAACATGAATATCAGAGAAGGAAAGTGATAAATTAAATTACTGAGATTTCTCCTAACTAAACCACATAGCAACTAACTATTTACAAAGCTGTTGGAGGCAAGCAGAATTCATATCAGAGAAGGAAAGTGATAAATTAAATTACTGAGATTTCTCCTAACTAAACCACATAGCAACTAACTATTTACAAAGCTGTTGGAGGCAAGCAGAACTTGCCTGTTGGACCAAGCATGGCACCAGTTTATAAGCAAATCGTTAGCTTTTATCCCAATAAATTATTTCTCATTCTTCAAAAGACCTAGATAGAATAAGAATGAGAATACACCTCCATTCAGTAAGTACCTGGAAGATTCCTGGTTCAAACACATCTTTACCGATACAAAATCATTGCTTCGCTTTTTGGTTCAAACATGTACTCTTCTAAAATGTAAATATTCTTATGCAGATCACTGCATGTATTGGTATGAATTGGTTGAATTGCTACTCTTTTAGCAACCAGCGAGCACAGTCTCTATTGATATGGCTTTGCTCTTGGGTGGTGGGGCCTGGAGAGGGAAATGGATTTGGAAAATGAGACACCACCTCAGAGCAGCCAGGCCAGAAGAAGCCTGGGTAGGTGGACACAGTGGCCAGCAGACAGTGCTTAGGGGCCCAAGAGCCAGGAGGTAGGGCCAAGTAAGAGGCAAGGGGCCACCACAGTTACTTCACATCTTCCTTTGAGCCAATCAACTGTGCCCAGCCCCCAGGTGACAAATGAAGCAAATCATCTCTAAGAAACGGCCGGCTGGCCTCCATCTGCTCTCCCCTCCTGCACTGACAGGTCTGATAGCTCACCTGTTCCCAGAGCGACCACATGTCTTCACAGGAAGTCTGGCCACAGTTTGCCATCTCTACTGCTCAAAAATAAAGCCCTCTTCAAAGCATGTCAGAAAACAAGACAACAGTGACAAGGTCAGTATCAAGGAAAGAGTCTGGCCAGAGGCTGGAAACTACTTGGTAACGGATGGACCCATCAGGCAGCAAATAGGAAAACTGGCAAGGACTAGACCAGGGAAATCAAGAATTTATCAGCTAACTGACCAAGCAGTACTATTGAGCACCAGCTATGTGCAAAGTGCTAGTTAAATCGAGTTTTAAAAAATTCCTCAGTGTAACGTACTGATGTGGGCTACATACCCTCCGAGTGCTCAGTGATTTTGCATGTCTCCACCCCCTTTTTGTTCTTGGCCGAATGAAATTAGAGTCAGCCCCTCATATGAAATCAAAGTGATGATGTCGAGTATAAATCTTCTATTCGTTCTGCTTGTGCGTGATGCTTATTTCTTTAAGTTATCGGGTCGAAGTCATGTTTATAATATTTCCTCAGAAGAAATCAATGTGTACGGCCTAAATTGATGAGCAAATCATTTTCAGTACAGAGGGAAATAGTATCAAATTATTGCTCCAGTATGTAGGATGAGGTATCAGTCAAATATTCATTAACTTGGGGAAAAAAAGAGAGAAACCAAGAAACAGACTCTCGACTATAGAGAACAAACCGCTGGTTACCAGAGAGGACATGGGGATATGGGAATGGGTGAGAGTGGTGATGGGGATTTGAATCCATTTGTGATGAGCACCAGGTCGTGTATGGAAGCGTTGAATCTCTATATTGTACTAATATTACACTGTATGTTAACTAACTGAAATTAAATAAGAACTTTAAAAAAACATTCATTAACTTATTAAGAAGATTGGCACCTATCTTCTTTTTAAAAATTTTTTAATTTATTTATTCTTGAGACACAGAGAGAGGCAGAGACATAGGCAGAGGGAGAATCAGGCTCCCTCAGGAGAGCCCCATGTGGAACTTGATCCTAGGACTCTGGGATCATGACCCGAGCCAGAGGCAGATGCTCAACCACTGAGCCACCCAGGCATCCCAGCACCTATCTTCAATTTGCCACATGTGGGTATAATATGTTTGCTGAAAACATTCTCAAAGAGAAGGGAGGCTACTGTAAAATGTAATACAGAATGTATTTAAGAGTTTAAGAGGTGGATCTCCATACTGTCCACTAAACACCAGCAGTATTTTAATACAGGCGGTGTCCAAAACAAGTATAAGTGATGTGCAATAGACATCCGCCTCCACTAAAACAAAACAAAACAGAACAAAAACAAAATGCCTTTGTAGGAATGGAGTTGGTGGAAGTGGTGTTGGATCAGAGGTCACGAGTTCTCTACCAGGCTGTGCTTGCCCTGCTGGGGACATTGCACACAGCTGGTGGAAGATGCAAACGAGACAAGACACAGTAATGGGCTCTATGAACTGCAAAAGACCTACCGGATGCAAAGCACTCTATTATCGGGTGCAAATCAGGGTGCTTTACTCTGCTGTGCCTAAGTAAAAAGTGTAAATGCTGATTTCAAAATTTATATTCCATAGGAAAGCTCACCATTGGAAGGGTTTTGCAGTTCTTTGAAATGTAAATATACCATCCCTAAATCAATTCGTTCTTGTCGATCTAATATATTTGGTTTTCTTAAAATGAGGTTGCTTTACTGGACATATATGACAGTTTCATGTTTGTTCATCTAATTGATTCAAATCATTCTGTACTCAAAAGGTCCCCCTAGGTACTCAGTTTGGTAGTGAACACTGTCAGTTCCAGTCCTGGCCACAGAAAGCAGAGGCAGTGCTGCCACCACCAGGAGTCCAGGCATCTCCACTTAAATCGCAATGTTCTACTTAGAACTCTTGTTGAAGGAGCTGAGGCATGGGGACACATGGGTGGCTCAGTGGTTGAGCTGCTGCCTTCAGCTCATGGTGTGATCCTGGGGTCTTGGGATAGAGTCCTGCATAGGGCTCCCTGCATAGAGCCTGCTTCTCCCTCTGCCTCTCTCTGTGTCTCTCATGAATATATAAGTAAAATCTTTAAAAAAAAAAAAACCAAAGATCCATGTAAATTATAATTAACTTATTTATATTAATTTATTATAATACTTTTATTATAGGTTATAATTATTAACTTATGATTATTTATTTTGATTTAGATGATAAACTTGTACACTAAAATTGGGACACAATTGAAAGCTAGGTGTGTATATCCATAAAAGCCTTTTCCAACTCTTGCATTCAAAGGGTCTCACAGTCCTTGATCTAGAAACATCTTTGTGAGCATTATGGGAAATTAGAAAATGTTCTTTCTGTAGTCACAACCATGAGAAGAAAATTGTGGGTTGCCATTAAGCCCCAGCTCCTCCCATCCATTTTTAAACTATTCAACCCTTCTCATTTTAAATAGCTCAGAATTACAAAATACCAAATTCCTCATTCAGTTTCACCCACACAATTCCCATTGCCTTTTTTGCAAATTGTATTAAACACATCTGAAGCTACATTTATCCCAAATGAATATGGTATTTGTTTATTTGACTTTCAATTAATACGTGTTTGGTGTTAAGGAAATTTCTTGGGATTTTCATGAAAATCATCAGAGGTTCTTGGAAAATCTATTTTCATCTGTGTGTTTTTAATTCTTGACTTTCAACTACCTATTAAGCACTTACTGTATAGCAGTCCCTGTCTCAGGTAGCACGTGTGCCAAAATGAACAGAATACAGTCTTCTTGATTCTAAAACTAAGATTTAATCATTCTTTTAGGTCTAACCTATGAATATATTTATTTGCAGATACTCCAGGTAGAATTCACAAAATAAAGTGAAAGGATAGGATAGCAACTATAGGTGAAATTTCACAACTGATAATTTCCCTACCTTGTTTCATCCACTTCTTAGGTACTCCGTGTCAGTATCAGTATTTTAGTGTGAGTAATGTGGTTTTACCTTCTTTCAAATGACATTATTTAGACTACGCTACTATGAGTGGAGTGTGTAATTCTTTAAAAATAAAGATGACGTATTTAACATTCCTTACAAGGGCAAAGAGCACAGATGGGTTCCAAATTCTTCCACCCCCACTTCTTCTTTCCTAGCAACCTTTCCAGCCACAGCACACAGCTGTAAGATTTGGTGATTTCAGTTTGCCTCCAGACTCACCCCATGCCAATCCATTCTCTGTTTACTCCATCATATTGTGTCTGTTTTAAATCCTTCAATGTTGTCCTGAAACCATGAATATAAAATCCAAGCTTCTTGAAATAGCATTTGAGAAACTTCATGATCTAATTCCTCCTTGGGTGCAGCTCTATCAACTTAATTGCAGTCCCCAAAATATACTCTGCTTTCCTTTGCCCTCTGACCTTTGTATATTTTATCCCCCAGAATTCCCATTTTCCCTCTGTTTCCTTACTCTGGCTGAGCTTTATGTGTCCTTCCATGCTCACCTTACCTATTTTCTTCTCTAGGACCTTCCCTGATGAGCGAAGAGGTCAAGGGACTGTCATAGAGTGGGTTAGGTGCCTATCAAAAATTGTCCCATAGAACCTTGTGCTCACCCCATTCTATCTTAGTGCCTAGCATTTTGTTTTGTGATCATCTGGTTAATTGTTTATTTCCCCAATTATAAAAACAGTCAGCCTTATCCATCTTTGAATCTTCAACCTATGACATATAGAAGGTGTTTGATAAAACTATACTGAAGAACTAAATTTGCTCTCTCTAAAATGAAACCTATGGGATTTTTACGCTCACATTCGCATGAGGCTCTAATCTACCGAACTGAGAACTCATGGAGGATGGATAACCCACAGAAGATTCCCTTGCTATAAATTATACAAATGAGAATCCATATAAGATTAACTGTTCAAAATATTTTCGTTTAGCATTAAGAATCAACATGCATCTGATTTTTAATTTACTGATGAACAAGGCAATACATCATACAAGAAAATGGATGGAGAGCTCAATACAGATTGAGGAGTCATAAGGCGTATCTATTTGTCCCAAAGGACTGCTCATTGAAGGTTGATTAACAAGCAACAATCAGTCTAATCACCTTCACACTTTGTCAAGTGGCCAGATGTCCTGCCCAGATGACACCTTTGTCATCTCCCAATTATAACACATGAGTATCCAGAATTAGATTCATTACTCACAGAATAAAAGATCAATACAGGCTGACTGAAGGAAGACCCATTCATGAAAGTCAGCCTGGTCAAAACATATTTTCATGGCTGCTCCTGATACCAGATTTTTTCATCACCCAGATAGGTGCACTTAGACCAGGTAATCCTTCCCAGCACTGCAGTCTAGGATTCCATTCTTGCACTTCTGGGTTGTTGTCACTGTTGTTTTCATTCATATGCTGCTATTGCTTTTCATTAGAATAAGTTCTTGAACTTTAAAAGGAAGCCAAGCAGGGCGCCTGGGTGGCTCAGTCGGTTGGGCATCTGCCTTCAGCTCAGGTGGTGATCTTGGGGTCCTGGGATTGAGCCCTGGGTCAGGCTCTCTGCTTAGCAGTCAGTCTGCAGCTCCCCCTGCTTGTACGTGCCTTCTCTGTTAAATGAATAAATATTTTTTAGACAGATAGAAAGATAGATAGAAGAAACAATAAAGAAAGAAAGAAAGAAAGAAAGAAAGAAAGAAAGAAAGAAAGAAAGAAAGAAAGAAAGAAAGAAAGAAAGATAGAAGCCAAGTTCAGCGAATGTCAAAAATTACTTGGCGCTGAAGATTACTAGCCAGTTTGCTAAAACCATTTCTGCTGCTGGTAACATGTCTCCTCTTCACAGGGGAGAGCAAATTCCTCTAGCTATCTAGGATTTTTACCTTAAATGCTGAAAATGAAGCTGGGAGGAAATGCTGAAAATAAAAAAGGAATTGAAGCATTCAGAATAACAATACACAAAATTTCATATCAAGAGTAATGTTTACCACGAAAATAAGCATTATAGATATCTTGATAACAACTTTTTTCATTCTTATGTTTAAGAAAAATGCCTACATAAAGTAATTTTATCTTATTAGGTTACATAGTGTCACTGGTAAAAGCAATATATTGGAGTTTACTACGGGGTAGTCTCACTCTGCCAGCATTTGATTAACATTTTTTCGACTGCTCTTTCCCTTAGCTACAGGATGATAAATGGCATACATAAAAGTTAGCCTAAAACATTGTAAGATTATGTGACTTGTGATCATCAAAGAGTAATTAAATAATGGTTAATCCTGGTCTATGATTTAAGTGTGTTTTATGGTATTTGATAGCTGCAGAGAAGTAAAAGGTACTGAGCTCTGAATCTCAGTCTGATCTGTGCACCTCTCGGTTTGTGGTTTGGGGGCAGGTCAATTCATCATCTCTGCCTCCCTTCCTTCCTTCACTCACTGGGTGAAGCAGTGAAAATACAAAGATAATTTGGCCAAAGTCTTATGAGAAGTCTCTGAGTCTCAGTGTTCTTATCTAGAAAATGGGGCTTCTTAAAGGAGGATTAAATGAAATATGTTGAAGTATTTGGTAAATGGTTTAGGAGCCTTGCAAGTATTAAGGGTTATGTATTTAGTAACTAAAAATAATGATGAGAATGTTTAATGAATAGAGGACCTCACTGAAATATTTGTTTCACTTCTTAAAAATGTTATTTGGAAATAAATTCAGGGGATCCCTGGGTGGCGCAGCGGTTTGGCGCCTGCCTTTGGCCCAGGGCGTGATCCTGGAGACCCGGGATCGAATCCCACGTCGGGCTCCCGGCATGGAGCCTGCTTCTCCCTCTGCCTGTGTCTCTGCCTCTCTCTCTCTCTCTATAATGAATAAATAAATAAAATCTTTAAAAAAAAAAAAGGAAATAAATTCAAACTTATGGAAAAGTTGCACTAATAAGAATAGCACAGAGACACCCATCTGGCTTAGTCAGAGGAGCGTGCAACTCTGGATCTCAGGGTTGCGAGTTCAAGTCCCATGTTGGGTATAGAGATTACTTAAAAATAAATTTTAAAAAATAGCACAGAAAATACCTATATCCTTTACACCCAGATTATCTACTTATAACATTTTACCCCACTCTCTCATTCACTCTCCCTCTCTCTCAATATATTTTTTCCTGAACCATTAAGAGATAAGTTACATGCATCTCGGCCTACCACTCCTAAATATTTCAGTGTTTCTTAAGAATAGGGGTGTTTGCTTACATAACCACAGTATAATTTTCAACTTTAGTAAATTTAGCATTGGCATAGTACTTTTACCTCATTTGCCATCCATATTCCAATTTTGTCTATTGATCAATAATGTTTTATAGCATTGTTTTGTCTCCTCTAGTAGGGGATTCAGCATATGTCTCTTTAGCCCCCTTTAATCTGGAACATTTCCATAACCTTTGTCTTCTATGATGTTGACAATTTTAAAATGTAGTCCTCCTCTTCAAGAAAAATAGAACATTTCTCATTCTTCATTTGTTTCACTTTTTAAATGATTATTTTATATTCATCCATTGAAGGTTCTGTTCTTACCACTGGGAACCCAGAAGCCATCCCTGCATGTAAAAGGATTGTATACACATGGTGTCTGGCTTGCCACAAGTGATAATAATGTAGTGTTTGTTCTATGTGCCTCCTCTCCTGCCCTATTTCTTTCCCCTTATTTTTCTTTTTTTAAGAAAATATTTTTATTTGTTTATTCATGACAGACAGAGAGAGAGAGGCAGAGACATAGGCAGAGAGAGAAGCAAGCTCCCTGTGAGGAGCCTGATACGGTACCGCATCCTGTAGGACCCCAGGATCACTACCTGAGCTGAAGGCAGATGCTCAACCACTGAGCCACCCAGGTGTCCCTACCCCTCATTTTTCTATTGATCCTTGGTCTATGACATCCAACTTACTCTCCCTGTTATCTGTGCTAAAAGGACTGTGGACAAAAATCATATCTGTTCTCATCATTCCCATAAGGGAGAGAGGGAGACCAGGAAGAGCGAATGGTTAAGGCACCATCAGGTTTTGCTTCTGATTCAAAATCATCCTTGATTCTTCTACTATATGCCCTACCTTTCTGAGGTCTTTAGGTTCTTCCTACTAAATGACAGATTCCCACCAGCATTCCCTTTCCAAGTTTTCAGCATGTTACTTTGAATCTTATTTCATTTGAACCTTCAATGAAATGTAGTCAGACGAATAGGTGATCACCATTTTGCAGATAAGGAAACAAAGGCTCAGACACATTAAGTGATTTTCCCCACAATCAGGTGCTTAGAGGGTGATAGAGTCAGGCTGAAATCCAAGGCTTCCCCACTGTATTTTGATGCCTCCTTACAGTAATTTTATTGTACAGATCCTGTGCAATCCCTTGGCATGGGTGGCCCTAGGCACAGTACACTGAGGTGAATCTTCCTTTCCTCTCATGGAAAATGGTACACGTGTTCTTAGATGGCATAGTTAAGGCATACGGTGCTTACACTCTTAAAGAAACCTAAAATTTGGAGACAATTAGAAATACACTTGTTGTAATATACATTTAGCATATTTGAAAGAAACATGTAGCCCTGAGAAATTTTCCAAAAGTATTTATCAAAATTAATCTGAGATCTTAAGAGAAATAACTTTTAAATTAAGAGCTCATATTGCCAGGAAACTAATTTGCAACAACACACAATCACAAAAATGTCAAACAAGATACAGGGAAGGAATCGAAGAGATCCTACCCAAAGTCCTTATTAATAGTATAAACAGGCTGATTAAAAATAATTTAGAAATACATACTATTTGAAAAGGGAAAGACACTAACCACCTGACAAATGTGGAGACTAAGAGAGTTGGAATTGTGTCTTGTATGCAGCCGCACTGGTTGGTTGTAACAGATTTGGGATTGGAGCTTGCATCTCCTGGCTGTTAGTCCAGTGCACTTGTCCACATCTTATGAGTTTTTTAATGACATATAAACTCAAAAATTTTCCAATTCTTTCATATAGAACACAAGTATGCACTGACTTAAATTATATAGAGCCAAGACAAACTTTTAGAAAAATTAAATATTAAATTGAGCCCATACTTTTTTTTAAGAAAGACAATTCATCTCATGCAGCCTCTACTGAGGAAAATGCAGGTGAGGTGCCTTTAGCCTCAGGAGTCGGAGAGAATAAGGTGTCCTAGAGTTGTCTTGTTTCTTCAAGGAGGTCCTTAAACTGGGCATTCATTCAGTTGAGATTTAGGGGATTTATGATAATTGCATCCATTTCCAGTTAATGTTTGTATATGCTGCCAGATAAGAGTTAAGGTTCATTTTTTTTGGTATCTGGATGTCCGATTGTTCTAGCACCATTCGATGTTCTGGATAGTAAGATGTGAGATTTACTCTGGAGAAACTGCACATCTAAATTAAACCTAGGTGGCATGTAGAACATATTGGATTGGCAAACTTTCTTCTTCTTTAAGTAGATTAGGAAATAGGAATTAGAATTAATAGGAAATAGAAATTTTAATATTTTAAAATTTAAAATTAAAATTAAAATTTTAATATTTTAAAAATTTACCCAAAGTTGAGAAACTTGTTTTCTCTCAAAATGTAGGTAGATGAAAAGTAAGCACTCATGCTACTGTACTTCATAAATGCTTTCATTAGAAATTTTCTTAAAATCACAGTAGGAGTTAAAGAGAATAGTATTTCAAGAAGCATAAGGGAAGCAATGGTTAGAATTCATCAAACATCCTAGGCATAAAAATGCAGGGTGTAAAATCTGAAAAATTCCATAAATGAACTGGCCACAAATGTTCCAGAAGGATTTGCCAGTTTATGAGTTGAATTGTTCAAAAACTGTCCACTTGGTGGCACCATAGTGCTGCTGCACAAATAAAGCCTGTTGCTTTAAGTAAAGGTTCAGTTAGGGACCGACTTCTTAATGTAGGGTTTCATGATCCTTAAACATGCGGTCATACCAAATACGTGCCAACAACAGACAATTGCCCTAGTCATTTGCACAGGGGAAGAAAAAAGAAAAAAAGCATTGTAGGTTGTTCAAGCAAAACAGAATGGGCAGGATTTAAGAGGACTTGTAGGGCAGGTTGAACTAGTGGATGGATGAAAGCCAACCCAACCTGTCTTCTATCTGCATTCTTAGTCAGAAATGCCTCTGCTGGGTTTTTTTTCTTTCCCTCTTATGACTTGATTCTGAGCAGAAAGAATGACACTAACAGTGTCAGCCCAAATGAAAGCTCCATTATAAATATTTATTGAGCACCTGCTGTGCCATCGTTATCTGGCACCATAAGTTACACAGTAGAAGACTAAACACCCTTCTTAGCCTTGATGTCCTTGCAGTCTACCGGAGAGGACAAGATACGCATGAAATCTTGAATTCTGTGATTGCTGAATTGTGTGCTGAAGTGAGAGCCAACTGGAAGCCATAATTATGAAAGCCTTTACCGAGCAGGTGGGACTCTAGCTGGTCTGAAAGAATGGCTTCATTGTGGCACACAGCCTGTTGCTACACAGCTGGGTGTAAACAGTGCAGGATGGAGCAGGGCTCCCATGGGCAGTCTCTCCAGGGGCTGGCTGAGGAAGAGAGAGGTCGGAGCCTCCTGCTTTGCAACAGTTAGAGAAGAGCCATCCCAGCTGGATTTCCCTGTCTCCCCATCCAATTGATCCATTACTAAAACGGCTCCATTGACTCTTTGATCCATTTTTGAAATTATGTAGACTTTTTTCTTTCAGATGTTGAGGTAAACACAATCTATTGATTTACTTAATTTATATTTTATATATTTGAGCTAGAAATTCAAACTCCAAATGTGGGGGGTGTCTGTGAAATGATTTGGTAAGCAACAAGCTAGAGAGTAAAGTCCGATCTTCTTAGAAGAGCGTTGATGACACTTAACAGCTTGCCCTCAGTCCATACTGAACTGGGTAGGGGTTCAGTGATATGAAGCTGGGGGTATACCTTGACGTATTTCAGCAAAGAAAAAAAACAATACATATTGCAGTGCTGTGTGATTCGGATAATTGTTGATCCTGGATGATAGGTACGTTGGGATTTATCGTGCTTTTCTATTTTCGTGTCTGTTTGAAATGTTTTCTCTAATACCATTTTCTTAAAAATTAGTTGACAGATTGAAAAGCTAATTCTGGGAGTGGGCAACACTGAGCCTGAAGTTAAAGGAAGTTGATCCAGGTGAGGGTGTAGAGAATGAGAACATGGAACAGAAGTTAGCACGGAGACCTCCACCCAGCTGGGAAAAGGACTGGTCAGCAATTAATTCTACCCAGAGCATGATGGGAGTGGTATCTGGCTGCCCAGGGAGATTTCCCATTTAAAAAAGAATGTTTAGGAAATGGAATGCTGCTTCTTGCTTCAGCCCACTTGTCCACACGTGACAGGTGGGAGGAGTTAACGAGATAATCAGTTGAATGTGGATTATCAGGGACTCCAGAGAAGCAAGATGATAGCACCTGTTAAGCAAGGAATGTGTTCGCACTTAACTATTAAAGATCTTTTATACAGATTCAAACATATAAAAAGCCACTCTCATGTCTATTCTCTAGCGTTTCTCTTGCATTCTCTTCTCTCATCTGCAGGCTAAAGAGAAAGAGGCCAGCCAGTCAAGAAACATTGGAAAAGAAAAAGATTTTTAAATGAGCCATCGTGTTACTGTGGACGGAACACAGGACCAAACGGTAAGAAAACTTAGCTTAGAATTCTAGTTCTCCCACTATGAAATTATGGGACTAAGGACAGGTCACTTAATTTTTCGAAAATTCCATTTATGCCTCTATAAAATAGAGGTGCTGGTAACTTCACAAGTCAGCTTGTAAGGAATAGAAAATATAATGATATGATTATTTGTCATACGACAAATCATATGGCATTGATATGACAAAAAGTGATTTTTGAAGAGTTTACTTGTGGCCATAATTTGCAAATACTCTTCCTCTAACTTCCCATGAGGGGGGGTGGGTCCATTAGGACCCACAAGTCCTCAAGTCCACTCAAGTCCAGATATGGATAAATACCCAAGATTACAAATTACAGGTTCAGTAGAGACCCGCCCGGGTCTGAGATGAAAGCCATCTGGTAATATCAGGAAAAGCAGAAGAACCTGGCTCATCTCCCCCAGGCGGAAGACAAGACATAAGAGCAAGCCAGAAGGTTGGAGAGGGACGTGTGGGAGGAAGCCTTCAAAAGGAGAATGAGACAAGGAAAAGCACTTCACACTTCCAGCATTTCTTTCCCCATGGAGGGAGTTTTTCTAAAGTGATGCTCCTGGCCTTTTTTTGCCTTCTCACTTCACTCCCCACAGAGGTGGGGGAGTGTAACAGATTGTTGGGTTTGGGATAAGAGGCAGGACAAACAGAAGCTAGCTCTTTGCTCATCCTTTCTTTCATGGCATCTGCCTGCCTGCCAGGAGCCTGGATTCTCATCTGCTTTATCACCGATAGCACTGCTGTAACCATAGCGTGGTACATGGCAAAGTGGGTTTTCTCATACTGAAATCCAGCATTAGATGGAATGACCCGTATGTTCCATAGATGCTAGAAAATGGACAGCCTACCCTACATAAGGAGAATCCTCGTTTGCTTAGTTAAGGTTATGGGAGGGCCCACCCACTCCACCATGAAATATATTTAGAAGAGATTACATATTGGATGTTTGTGTCTCCTCCCTCAACCCGCCCCCCCCCCACCAAATTCATATATTGAAATTCTAAACCCCAGTGAGATATTATGAGTTGGGGCCGTTGAGAAGAATCCATGAGGGTGGAGCCCTCAAGAATGGGATTAATGCCCTTATAGAAGGGACCCTGGAGCCTCCTTGCTCTGCTCTCTGCCATGTGAGGACACGATGACAAGCTGACCATCTGAACACCAGAGAGTGGGCCCTCACCAGACACCAGATCTGCTGGCACTTTGATCTTGGACTTTCCAGCCTCCAGAACTGTGAGAAATAAGTTTGTGTTGATTAAGCTACCCAGTCTATGGTACTTTGTCATAGCAATCTGAACGAATTAAGATAGAGTGATCTTTAAAAAAACAAAAACATAAATCAGTTGTCATTCCTCTTCTTAAGGCCTCCATGGCTTTCCACTTCACCTGGAAT
Source organism: Vulpes lagopus (assembly GCF_018345385.1). Taxonomy (NCBI): domain Eukaryota; kingdom Metazoa; phylum Chordata; class Mammalia; order Carnivora; family Canidae; genus Vulpes; species Vulpes lagopus. The sequence goes on from NC_054844.1 coordinate 36,588,106, forward strand.
AAAATCCAAACTTTTTGCTGTGGTCTCCTAGGCCCTATGGGACCTGCCTCTGCTACCCTCCTGTCTCATCTAGAGCTCACTTACTCTGACTAAGCAGTACTCTCCCCATTCTGGCCCTATAACAGCTCCTAAAAAGTGAAAACATTTCCACTGCTCTTCTATTTCCCTAGAACTTATGGCCTAGACCTTCACATGACCACCTCCTTATGCTTTAAGCCTCAACTTAAAAGATCACCTGTTCAGAGGGCCTTTACCCAGTCACCTAAGTAATTTTTGAGTGCAGGATCTGCTTTGTTCCCCCAGCATCCCTAATAATTAATAATTAGTTTAGTTAGATATGTGCCTATTTGACTATTTGTTTTCTTCCTGCTTTATTGAGCTATAATTGACATATTACATTGTGTAAGTTTAAAGCATACAGTGTTTTTGTTTTGGGTTTTTTTTTTAAGATTTTATTTATTTATTCATGAAAGACACACAGAGAGAGAGAGAGAGAGAAGCAGAGACACAGGCAGAGGGAGAAGCAGGCTCCAAGCAGGGAGCCCGACATGGGACTCGATCCCGAGTCTCCAGGATCAGCCCTGATCACCGCTGAGCCACCTGGGCTGCCCCATACCATGTTTTTGATACACTTTTATGTGTTGTGGAATGATTATCAAGGTAAGGTTAGTAAACATTTCCACCACCTGATATAATTATCATTTCTTTTTTGTGGTAAGAACATTTCGGATCTATTCTCCTAGCAACTTTCTTTTTTTTTTTTTTAAAGGTTTTTATTTATTTGAGAGAGAGTGCAAGAGCAGAGGCAGAGGCAGAGGGAGAAGCAGACTCCCCACTGAGTGGGGAGCCCAATGTGGGGCTCTATCCCAGGACCCTGAGATCGTGACCCAAGCCAAAGACAGATTTAACCAACTGAGCCACCCAGGCGCCCCTCTCCTGGCAACTTTCAAGTGTAGAGTACAGTTTTGTTAATTAAAGTCACCATCCTCAATAAATAAATAAATAAATAAATAAATAAATAAATAAATAAAATAAAGTCACCATCCTCCACATTAGTTCCCAGAATGTTTTCATCTTATAGCTGGAAGTCTGTACCCTTTGACCAATATCTCCCCATTTCTGTCTCAATCTCCCAACCCTGTTTCCATCATTCTACTCCGTTTCTATAAATTTGACTTTTTTAGATTCTACATAGAAGTGACAGTATACATTTTTTGTTTTTTCCCATCTCCCTTACCCTAATGTCCTCAAACGACAGGGTTTCCTTCTTTCTCACTGTTAAATAATATCCCACTGTGTGTGCATGTGTACACACATACACATATGAACATATACCTACACACACATATATATAATTGTCTTTTGAATGTCTAGTACCTAGCACAGTGCCCAGCTTAATAAATATTTGTTGATTGACTAATGCAATTATTGAGTCAGGCTTTGTCTAAATTATAAAGGGAAATTTATGGAGTCTGGGGTTCAAGTGAACTCCTGAAGTTCACTCAGGGGGCAAGGGAACAGCACATTCAAGATTAGGAGAATGCTGGAGTTCTTTCTTGGTATCTCTAGCCTAGACGGTACCTGTCTCTCCCTGTGTGCTTCAGGGGGATAGTGGAACTTCCATTAATATTTATTTTTATTTTATCTGTTTCTATTTTTTGTGTATTATATACTTATACAAAATGTTACTACAGTAGTGCATATAGATAAATTTTATATTAATAAATATGAGTATCGAAGAGTACAAAAGAGATGCAAGCCCCAAATTATTTTGATGAAAGAGTTATAAGATTAAAAATAAAAAAGCATGGAAACCTCTATCAGAGAGAATAAAAAAGCCACACATGGGAGCTAAGGCTGGAAAAGCAGGCAAGTATGACCGTGAGAATCTTACACCTTGTACTAAAGAGGTTAGGCCGTGTTATTTAGGCCACGAAAAGCTACTAAAAATTGGGAATTTTGCTGTTTCCTGAGAGAATGTCTACTCTTAATGATGTTCATGATTTTCTTAAAAGTTTTTTTAAGAAATTAAAAGAAAGGTTTTAAAAATATTATAAAAATAACTGCCCTTGCCATCCAAACATAACAAACATTAACATTTTGCCATATTTGTAAGTCCTTTTTAAAAGAAATAAGCTGTGAACCCTCTTTCCTCCCGTCTCTAATCTAATTCCCTCTCTGCCTCAACACTGTAAACACAAATAACATAATGCTTTTTGTCCACTCATCTTTTCAAATATATCTTTGCCCATAATTCAACTTAATTGCTTCCTAGTGTCCCGCTGGATGAATAAACCCTACTATTTATGAATTCCCCTACTAACGAACATTGGATTGTTTCAAATGTTTTGCTGTTACTAGTAGGTTTTGGGTAAGTGCCCTTTATCAGATTTAAGAAGATTCCTTGTATTTACAATTTGACGGGATTTTTTAATAATAAATGAATCTTAAACTTTACCAAATATTTTTATTATGATTATCTGAAAGATGTTTATATAATTTTACTTTTCCAATTAATGTATTAAATTACGTGGATGGATTTAACTATTAAAATATTAATAGTTATTAAACTATGCTTGATTTGTGGGAGAAAGTCAATGTTGGTCATAATTACAGTTTTAAAATATTGCTACCTGGGTTGAATTTGCAAATGATTTATTTCATAATTTTGCATCTGTGTTCATAAATGACATTTGTCAGTAAGCTTATTGCTTAGTTTTAGCATACAGTTTATCCAAGGCATATATGGACAAGTTGATAATTTTGCCCTTTTTTCCTCTTGTCTGAAATGTTTATCTGTTTCTTGAAATTTCATGCAACTCATCTCGTATTACCTAAAATATATTCTTTGGAAGAGTAGATTTATGAAAACTGTACAATTTAGCGATTTTTCATTTATTTGGTTTTTCTATTTTTCCTGAGTTTAATATTCATGTTTTTTCTAGAAAATTGTCCATTTTATTTATATTTTTCAATGGTTCGCGTCTACGAGTTTATATAAGTATATACTTACAGTATTTGTGGTTATGTCCCTATGTTCCTACAGCAGTTCATTATTAGTTTCTGCTTTTTTATTTTTCCATTTTTTGATGAGTTTCCTTAAGGATATATATTTTTTTATCAGCCTTTTCACAAAATAAGTTTTGAGTTTGTTAATTTTTACTATTGGTGATTTTTTTTTTGTTTGCTTTCTTATCCATTTCTGCTCTCATTGTGATTTTCTTATATTGTTTTGTAAATTTACCATTTTATGTTTATAGTGTCTTGAATTAAATTGTAAAATCATTTATTGAAAATAATTTTTATTGTTTATAAGTAAATACACTAAAGTAGAAAATTCCTCCTAAATATTATAGCTACATAATATAAATTTTGAAATGTGGTTGGGTTTTTTTGTTGTTGTTGTTGTTCAGCCTTAAATATTTTATCATTTTCTGTGTGGTTTCCTCTTTGGCCCATGAATTGTTTGGGAGTTTCAAGGTTCTTTAAAACTGTCATTTATATTATTACTTTCTAACTTAATTACATTAAAGAACATGATTTGTTTGACAGCACTTCTTCGGAATCTGTTGGAACATTCTCTGTTACCTAATACATGTTCAATTCTTATAAATGTTCTATCTGTGCTTGAAAAGAATGTATATGCTTTATAGATTGGGCAAAAGCTTTTGTGTGCGCATGTTCATGTGTAATAAACTCTTAAGCTAGTAGACCAAATATCATTTAACCTTACTAATCTTATTTTGTCTATTTTATCTCTCTATTCTTGATCAAGGTTTTTAAAGTTATTCAACCATGAAGGTAGGTTTTTCCATTTCTCTTTGTAGTTTGCTTGGGTTTGCATTTTGTAGTTTAGGGCTATGTTGTCAAGTTTATACATGCTCGTGATTATTCTCTCTTTGTGGATTGTTCTTTTACTATCGTGTAGGTCTGTTTCAGTCCTATTCATGCATTCGACTTGGATTTTCTTCTGTTTGTCTTTAACATTTGTCACAGCAGGTTTTGTTTTGATTATGATCCTAGTGTATTTTTACTTTGTGGTTTTATTTTATGGGTTTGTCTGTAACCTGTAAATAGCTTGATTTTTATTAAATCTTTTATTGATATTCTAATAGTTAAGTTTAATCCATTTCTACTTATTTTGATTATTGAAACATTTAGAATTATTAAGGTCATACTGTGTGTTCTATGTTTACCATGCTTTTTCTTTGCCTTTTCCCCCCAGTTTCCTTCTTTAGTTGATTTGATAAAGTTATTTTAATAAAAGTGTAAAGATTTCAATATCTCTTCCCTCAAATAAAATTATAATTCTTTAACTACACACCGAGCTTTTCTTTCTGATTTATAGGCATTATGTAACTAATTTACAAATGTGTTCACCAATTAGGAATCATACTTCCTCTCTACAGATTTTTGTTGTTAGAGTAAATCTTTGTAAAAAGCTCTTTAATCAAGGGCCTATGGACAGAAACCTATTTTTGTGTATCTGAATAATGTCTACATTTTAAACTACTCAATTTTAAATAATAGTTTAGCTGGGAATAAAATTACATGTTGTGTCTGCCAGCAAAACTCCAAGAAATTGGGGCAAACAAGTCCTTCTCTGCAGGGGAATCTAGGTAGTGTTTCACAAGGTCCACTACATCACATTCTCCTTCTGTTCTGATATGATTTGAGGGACATCACAAACTGAGTCCCCATGACAGCAGATTGGCTCACATTTTAATTGCTCAACTGTTTCATCTTCCCTTACCATTCCATATAGATTACTTTATATAAATCATGAAGCTCTGGCAAGTGTCACAGCCCATGTTGAGGGTACCTTTACAGTCTGGGGGAACCACCACTGTCCCCATTTCCTTTTACATAATTAGTCTTGCATAAATTTCCAATAACATGTGGAACAAATGTCAGATCTTATTTGTTGTCATTGTTATTGTTGGTTTAATGTAATCTGAAGGGATCTGAATTTTTATCAGTTCAACCCATTTATATTTATTTTGACTTGTGCTTACTAAAGCACACTTATGTGGTCTTATTTTATATTTTCCATTTACTGCATTTTATTCTGATTTTCTATCTTCCAGTTGATAAATAAAATTTTGTCTGATGTAAAAGTTATACTTTATGTTTTTCTTCTTGTGTGTTTTCATCCTTATATTTATTTTTCTACAAATTTCTTAAGCTTATGAATGTTCTATTTTTCCCTGAATAAGGCAAGTACTTTAACATCTTCTCCTTCCTTTGCTCTCTACTCCTACCCTACTTTTATCCTGGAGTGTAATGATATTACCATCTAGACTTTTAGGCTTCCTTAAAAGTTGTTAGGTATATTTAAAAAATCTGATATTATAGGTAAAAGGTAGACTTCACTAAATTATCAAATCACTCTTATTACTCAAATATTTCTGTATTAAAATAATGGACTGTGGGAAGAATTATACAACATATGTTTGAATTTAGCTTTGATAGAGACTCTTTTGTAATTTGCTTGCCAGTCCATAAGAACAAAACTAGGGATCTGAGGTATTAAAATTAAGGAAAATTTTATAGAAAGTTCTGAGCATACAGATTAAAAAGGTACACCACAATCCAGACAGAATTAATGAATTTAAACCATGAACTATTCTGACAAATTTCCTGAACTTTAAGGATAATGAAAAATTTCTATGACCTTTCAGGCAAAAAATTTTGTTTCTACAAAGAAGGAAAACTGGCTCATCTCAAACTTTTCTTTTTCAACACTAATGCTAGAAGATCGTGAAACAAAGATCACAAATTATAAAAGGGAAATTGTGAGATTCAAGAATGTAGTAACTTGATGAATTGTTGACCATAATCTTAAACTACAGATAAGAACTTAAAATGTATTCCACCCTGGATATAAAGTAATAAAAACTTCAAATTGGAAACATGTGATAGAAAAAAATTGGTTGAGAATTTGAAAATTAAGAACTTATTGTAAAGAATCATTGGAAATACAGTTACAAAATTAAATGTGTGTAGTAAAATCAATCTGAAAGAGAAGATCTGAAAAAATTACAATTTTATAAACATAATCTGGACCACAGATTTTAGCGAGATATTGGGGACTAGCTACCTGGATGTGGAAATGAGAGAGACCTATATAGGACTGGTTCTTCCTTCCCTGGAAATGAAGTTTAAGGCCAGTTCCCTGACCTCTCATCACCTTCAGGTAGTAACTGGCATGTCAAATAACAATCAAAATTTAAACTCTATTCAAAGATTATCCCCTTTCCCCAATCAGGCTTATAACAAATGAACTCTCTGTGAGAAAAGTATTATTTGTTGGCTTCTCTGTTTCCTGCCACTGTTACCACTTCTACCCATCTTCTTCTTTTTTTTTTTTTTTTTTTTTTATGATAGTCATAGAGAGAGAGAGAGAGAGAGAGGCAGAGACACAGGCGGAGGGAGAAGCAGGCTCCATGCACCGGGAGCCCGACGTGGGATCCCGGGTCTCCAGGATCGCGCCCTGGGCCAAAGGCAGGCGCCAAACCGCTGCGCCACCCAGGGATCCCCCTACCCATCTTCTAAGCTAGTTTTTGGACTCAATTATATCGGAACCTAGAGAAAGGGAAAAGCCAATCAGCAACCGAAAGAACTATCCCCATGACTAAATTCTAAATTTGAAGTGGTACCAGTAAATTAAATTAAAGTTGTCCAATGATCACATTCCATGGGATATACTTGTTCGATATTATGTAATGGTCTCACAGTCATACCCTTTGTTTTGTTTCCTGTCATATCTCCAGCATCAAGGACGCCTGGCACACCACAGGAACTCAGTAAATATTTGTGATGAAAGAGTGGGTAAACAAGGAAGTATATGATAACCAGAAGAGATGAACTAAGACAAAATGGCAAAGGTTAAAAAAAGAAAGAATGGGCTAAGGTTTTCCAGTCAAGTGTAAATTAAAGTAAAGTCGAGGAAGCAGGATAAATTAGAATAAAGAAGCAGTATAAAATAGAATCCAAGTCAGAAAGGAACAGTATCAGAGGCATTAGTCCACAATTCAAACATATCAAGGAGCTTTAAGCACTAAATATAATTTTAAAATATAGCTTTAAAATATAGAAAGTATGATTGTTAAAAATAAAAGCAGAAACAAAAACACATATATTATAAAGACTCAATTGACCATTTTTAGCTGTTGACAGATCAAGTATACAAAAAAATAATAATTATATAAGGAATTTGAAATTTAGGTGAACAAAGAACGCTGTAAAAATATATAGTTCCTTGTGTCTTGGGTATATTTATAAAAAATGACACTGCATAAGATTCACTATGTTGGCCTACCCAACATCACTCTAAACTTTATTTTCTACAAAATCGGTACCTTTTCAGTTTTCCAGTCTCTATCTGTAGGCTCTCTTGTGGCTGGGGGTGCCCATGTGGCTTAGTTCCGACCAAAAGACACATCAGCACAAACCCACTGATACTGCCTCTTGGCTTTCCTCCTTTTTCCTGCCTAGAACATAGACTAATGCCCAAGATGCAGCACCATCTCTATCTATCAGCAGATCATGAAAAAAGAAACAACGCTGTTCCTTCATGGTAGTCCTGGACTTCCTACTGTGGACTGTTCCAGGACACGAACCGACCCCTTACTCATGCAAGCCCCTTTATCGGGTTTTCTGGTACTTCCTGGTAGGCACAATACTAACTCACATGGTCACGAAACACATCAATATATATACCAACACTGAGTCTGTACAGGCCACATCCTCTAACCACAATTCAACAAAACTGCAAAGAATAATAAGAATTCTAAAGTCAGTTAAAAAATTTAAAGTATCCTTCTCAAAAGTACTGACAAGGAAATAAGGATGCAAAGATATACTATTTGGACAAAAATAAGGTATTAAGAATTCTCGAGATATAATAATTTAATTACAAATTCTACGTGTCCCCTTAGAATTATCTACTCTTTCTCCTTTATTTTTTTCCCTAAAATTTATCACTTCCTCATATACTACATAATTTACTGTATCTTTTCCACCTTCCTCTACCAATGTAAGCCCCATGAAGTCAGGGATTTTTTTTTCTTTTGTTCATAGTGTCATCTCCAGTTCTTGAAATATTGTCACAGTAGACATTCAATAAAATTATGAAATGAATTAATAATTCCACTGAAGGCAAAATGCATAATCTAATTTTTATCATTAAAATTACACATGAAAATAAATAACCCAACTCAAGTTGAGAGACACGAACAGCAGTCAATCATCTAATAAATAAAATACCTAAGTAAAGCAGGAAGAAAAGTAGGTAAAGATAAGCAGAAATGAATTTTGAAAAGTAGATTTTATATTAAGGGGAAAACTTCTTAATGTAAAAAATATAATGGACAAACCTTTGGTAAATCGAATCAAGACAAGTAGAAAATCCCTAACAAAAATAGGGACAAAAAAAGCTATTGTAGCAGATAGAAAGGAGAATAATAACAATGGTATAGAGCTATTTATAATGCCCTGGTTATAATATTTAGTCTTGGAAAATAGACGTTTTTCTATGAAAATATAAACCTTAATAAAATTGACTTAAGAAGGTCAAAATCAGAATAGATCAGTAATCATCAGTCACCTAGAAACAGAGGTTCTTAAATCATTATGTAAAAAACAAAAGACTTTCAGAAGGATTTTTTCTGTCTTTCAAACTGTCAGGGAAATACAAACCTCTCTGCTATAAAAACTACTAACGAGCATAGCAAAACATGAAATTGGTGATGAAGTTTATCAAGTGACTTTTCACTATCCATTGGTGTTATTTTTTTTCTCAGTCTATTGATTTGATTTATGGTCTTAATAAAAACCCTAGTAGTAAATCACCGCTGCATTGTCATAGTGGAGAACTCTTTAACTATACTGTTGAATTCAGTTTGCTGGTTCAACCGAACAATAGAATATTAAACAGCCAATTAAAGGGGAGGTTCTGAAGAAATTTTTACAATGTGAGAAAATGCTTATGAAATAATAGTGTTTTCTTTATTCTGTTTTGTTCCCTCTAGTGAGTCGAAAATTATGCATCTTTGTTCTTGCATACAGCATTTCTCAACCTTAAATTCCACCTTATCTGGAATTCCACTGCCACCTTGGCTTTCGAGGTTTCTTCCACGGTGCTGTATTGATAACTGGTGGTCTCCGGAGGACCAACAAATGGTCTGTTGGTAGTTTGATAATTTTATTTTTTATTTTTATTTTTTTTTAGTTTGATAATTTTAAAGAAAAAGTGATGAAATCATATTGTTCACATACGTTTCCCCAACTCGAAATACTAGATTAGTAATGATTTTCATAGAAATCCCACCACAATCCAGTAACCACTGTGTTTTTAAAAATTATCTGTGAAAAAAAAAATTATCTGTGAACTGAAAGGGCATGTCATCTCAGTAATATTAAGTTAATAGCATGAAGTTCTTCTCGGCTAACTTATTTTCACATTATTTGCATATTTGCACATTTCCATCAATTAAAGGACTATATCCAAAGGTTCTGGACAAGTTAGATCTCTTTTCTCTCCCCTGTAGTGAGTAGCTGGTAACAAGCCCATTTGCCTTCAGACTAAAGTTGTGACTTCTCGCTGTGTTCTACTTGTGGAAAATTAGCATTTTTTCACATGATTCACATATTTGCATTATTTGAATGTTGTTTACATTTGGTATTTTTTGCATTTTGCCTTTTATGTTATAGCTCCTCAACAAAATGGATGAGTTGGTCAAAAGTATTCTGTTAAAGAGTAAGCAGAGTCATTGACAATCTGCTTTGAAGATGTATATGGAAATCAAAGCATCTAGAAGAGTCAAGACTATCTTAATGAAGGATGGGGTTTATTTCATGAAATTTAAAAACTGTTTTTTTATGATTTTTGAATGGCTTATGTGGTGTACATATTACCTTGAGTAGCCTGAATCTGTCAGTTTAGGACTGAAATATACAAAACATAAGACATCAGAATTTTTAATAAGACAAAGCAAATAGTACTACGGTAGAGCATTTGACCTTTTCTCATTACTTGATCATTTTCTTCCCTTGTTCAAAAAGAGATTGACAATACTGGGCCTGTTTAAAAAAAAAAAAAAAAAGAAAGGAAGAAAGAAACATATCCAGGGGCACCTGGCTGGCTTCAGTCAGAAGATGTGACTCTTAAAACTTTGAGCCCCAGTGTGGGTGTAGAGATTACTTAAAAATAAAACCTTTAAAAAATAATAAAGTAAAATAAATTTTAAAACATATCCAAATGTTGGAACTCTCTGCATCCTCTGATTGGAAGAGGGGTCCAACTTCCAGTATGGCAGGGTATACTGTGGCTGGTCCACTGGAAGTGAGAGTTCCCTGGGCCTCTTTGGTTCTAGCATCTGACTGTGGGTTACCTGTAGCGGAACACCAACCAAACTCTATTAGGATTTACGATAGGAGAACATGCTGAAGTCTCTTTCTTCCCTCTTCTCTTTCCTCCTCCTACTTGTTCTAGAGTTCTAGATGACTCCCAATTCTTTCTCTAGACCCACAGCTGATGCTAGACTAGCACCAAGAATTTCATACACTGTATTTAAGAAAGATTGTCACAAGTTTAATCAGCGAGGTTGCTGTCAGCTGCCAAGTACAGGGAGAGGAAAAGGTGTCCAGATCCATCAGATATAATTAATTATTCCGATCATTACCCCACACACCCTCCCCCTTCATGCTCTTTGTATCAGTTGACCCTGAGCTGGAGCATCTGAGCTTCCTAGGGAAGGATCCTTACTTGTATCAGCTGTTCCTATGCTTTTTATTTCTCTCTCTTCTGTCCCAGCAGAGAAGGAAACAGCAGAAAGGAAGAGATTGACAATAAACAAGGAAGAAGTAGTTGACAGAACAAGTTTCCTGAGGGTCTGGAAAAGATAAACTTGAGAACACAGAACAGAAATAGCAACACTGGAGATGTTAAACGGAGAGAAGATAGGAAAGCAGGGAGTGAGGATAGCCTTAGATAAACTATCACAAGCCTTGTGTGTAATAGCAACTCGAGCGCTTGCTGAATCCAACAGATACTAACCAGTGACACTAACTATCAGCTCTTAATAAATAAGGAAAAGTGTCACTGAAACATGCTACCCAGCAATCAGCCATGTGGAAATTTAATATAGATATTTAGAGCAAAACACTGGGGGTTGGGTTGACCATGTGGTTGACCCGATAGAGTAATAAATGGTAAACTCAATAGTCACCTATTCTTTTAATTATAACGATTAGCAAATGTACCTTGTTAGTCATACCAGAACTAACGTGCACCGGCAGCATAAATCCTTTCCCAGCCAACAAGGATTGCACTCTTAAGTTGCAGGATCTGTGCCAAATACCCAAATACATTGTAGTTTCATTTAATTTCCCACAACAACGCAGTGAAAGAAAGTGACTCAGAGAAATTAAGTACTTTCCCGGGGCCATAGGTCTAGAGAGCAGGGCTGAGATTCAAACGTGGATCGGCCTCGCTTGAAAGCCCACGCCACGTATTAATTAATTTTAAAGATCAACCTTCCAGTAAATTAATTTCATGCTAGAGAGATATTGTTTAAGTACCTAACAGAGAGAACGCCCCACAGAAAAACAGTATCACTTAACCCAACTCTTTTGTACAGCTCTATAAAGTGTCATAGATTTGTGGGTATTCTCTGAAAACTGACAACTTGTGGATGGAGAATAACTTTGTGTTCAGCTCTAGCCTTCCTGTATTCTGGCGAGAAAGCAATTTTAAAATGCCTCCTATTTCTCTCCCTCTGAATTTGAGGTCCTCTGTTATTTTCTGTTGTCAAAACTCAGACGAACCTTATTATTTTATTAGGTCATTGGATAGGATTTATTTGTCTCCCAGGAGAAGTGACTGTAGAAAGGGAGAGTGACAGGACTTATCAGGCTCCGAGTGGACTGAGCTCACCCATTAAGTTAGCCTGTCTGCCCTGCTCTTGACAGTTATTAATGCTTCCATCTCCTGCTGCTTCCACTGCTTGCTCTTCTAGAGTGCCAATTCCAGATGTCACTGTTACATTGTGACAGTACTTACAGCCCAAACATGCCAGTGGTTTCCATGTCTTGGGCATAGTCCTGCTGTAACAGTGCCCTCATTGGCCCCCTTCCGATGCATCGTCCAGGAAGCCCAAAACGACCAGGCTGAGCCAGTCACAGCCTCTGCAACAACCAGCATATCCTTGCTCTGGCCAGTTTCAAGTTGAAATGGTTTCTCAGCAAGCAAACATTGCATGTTGCTAATTCCCCATTAATCATTAATAGGACATTCCCACCTTTACCTCCATCAGCCTTCATTGTGTTACAGCCTTACATGGTTGGTGAGCCCCACAAGCCTGCTATTTGGCCACAATAACAGTTGTTCCTCCCATGGGCTGGGTGAACGTGAACAGGGAGAGAGGTGATTTCCTTGAATCAGTCAGGTGTGCTAGGTTATGCTGTGGTAACAAATGACCTCAAAGTCTCAGCGGCATACAGCAACCAGGATCTTATCTCTCATTCATTATATGTCCATTGTAGGTTGGCCTCAACTCTGCACCATGTCAGCTGCACTGCAGGATGAGGCCAAGGAGCAAGTATCTCCGGGGAACATTAAGACAGTGACAGAGGCAAATGAAGCATGACAAAACCCAAGCTCATTCTTAAATTTCCTTTCCCCACTTCTTCAACAAAGCAGGTCATACGGCCACTCCTAATACCAACACGGAGGGAATGTGAAATCCCCCTTCAGAGAGCAGTGCCCCATGGAAGGGCAACAGCCATTTGGGGATTAGTACAATCTACCACTCTCACTTTGGAGACCCGTCAAAATATCACCAAATTGTCTTAGAAGGAACACCATCTGTGGACTACAAGTCTCAAGATTTCACAAGATTCAGCCAGGGCAGCAGAGACCTGCTCATTTTCTCAACCGTGTCTGCCATATTGAATTGAGCTCCTTGGACACTGGCAGATGGCATTGGTATCCTAGAGATTCCCTGAGGTGAGACAAGGGGTTGCTCCTCATCTTTGTAATTCCTAGGCTCTGTGATCCCAATTCCTTGAGAGGAAGACCTCAACCCTTGCCCAGGCCCTGGGGCAAGGAAAGTAGAGAAGCTCCTCCACCACAGGCCGCATTTGTGTCAGTGAAGGACACTCTACTCTGAGTCACTTCTTTTTACAGGCTGTCAGAGACCAAATTAGATCACTTTGAAGGAATACATTATGACCCATCTGTCCATTCACATAAATCACTGACCTTCCTTTTTTTTTTTTTTTGCCCCAGCAGAAGTGTGGTCAAAACAGTTGTCTCTGTGATAAATCTTTACCAGTTTAGTAGTATAAATGTTGTTGTGCTTGATGTTTTATGCTGAGCATTTCTTTGTTGAAATGCATAGACTTAATAAGATAATGCTGTCCTCAGCAACATGAGGCACATATGAAATAAAGATGATTTAATGATTTGAATTTTATTAATATACAGAAAATGCCAGTGCAGGAAGTTCTTCTTCTAAATATAGTCATTCAAAATCCAGTTGAAAATCATTTCAAAAGTGTTAATAATATAATAATTTTAAATACACCATATTGGGACTGCATACACACAGTTTATATCTATGATATTGTGACTTATTATAAGAAATATATATGGTCTTCATCCCCATTTCTGGCCCACAGACCACCAAAATCTTGGAATTTCCTGTGTCGAAAGTGATAAAAGTGGCTTCTGTTATGCTAACAACATGGGTTTTGGAATGTACACAAGGTCATCAGAAAAGACCAATACCCACCATTTGCTTTGATGTGGAACTGGTGGGTATTATGCTGAGTGGAGTAAGTCCATCAGAGAAGGACAATTATCATATGGTTTCACTCATACGTGAAATATAAGAAATAGTGAAAGGATTTATAAGGGAAAGGAGGGGAACTGAGTGGGAAAAACTTGAGAGGGAAACAAACCATGAGAGACTCCTAACTCTGGGAAACAAACAAAGGGTTGCGGAAGGTGAGGTGGGCATGGTAACTGTGTGACGGGTGATGGGCATTGAAGAGGGCACTTGATAGGATGAGCACTGGGTGTTATACTATATGTTGGCAAATCGAACTTCAATTAAAAAAAAAAGGTTGGGGGCTGGTTGCCAATGGAGCCAACTACATGTTTAGAAGAATGAAACTTTCAGTCCTACCCCAGATCTCCACAGAAGAGGGGCTGGAGGTTGAACGGTCAACAATGGCCAATGATTGAATCAGTCATACCTATGTAATGAAGCTTCTACAACAATCCAAACAGATAGCGTTTGAAGAGGTTCCAGGTTGGTGAACACATGGAGATTTGGGGGGAATGACACGCTCTGGGAGAGCGTCGGAAGCCTTGAGCCCTTCCCATATACCTTGCTCATCTACCTCTTCCATCTGGCTGTTCCTGAATTGTATCCTTTTCTAAAACCAGTGATCTAATAAGTAAAATGTTTGAGTTCTGTGAGCTGCTCTAGCAAAGTAATTGAACCTGAGGAGGTGCTGGGAACCACTGATTTGTAGCTAGTTGGCCAGAAGCACAGATGACAAGCTGGACTTATAACTGGCATGGGGTGGGCAGGGTGCAGTCTTGTAGGACTGAGCCCCTAACCTATGGAGTCTGTTGCTATCTCCAGGTAGGTAGTGTCAGAACGGAGTTGAACTGTAGGACACCCTACTAGTGTGTAAGAACTGCTTGGTTTTGTGTAGGAAGCCCTCCCCAGTGTACATATACAGATACACATGGAAATTGGGTCCAGGAACTTAAATATATATAATTAATATGATTAATTAAGTATCAAGCATTTATTACTCATATAAATCAGGGAGATAAAGAGAACCAATGTAAAAAAATTATCTCCCACGGTAACATATTATAAATAGCTATACTAATTGTAATTGAGTTTTTAAATTCACATTAAAACAACTGATATTTCTTCATTCAAGAAATATTCATCGAGGACCAACTATGAGCCAGGCACTGTTCTAGGCACAGAGGACACAGCAAAGAATAAACCAAGCAAAAATCCCAATCCTTGTGGAACTCATGGAGTCCAGCTGGAGATGGAGATAGGAAATGAGGGACGCCTGGGTAGCTCAGCAGTTGAGTGTCTGCCTTTGGCTCTGGGCATGGTCCCAGGGTCCGGGGATCAAGTCCCACGTTGGGCTCCTTGCGGAAAGCCTGCTTCTCTTTCTGTCTGTGTCTCTGTCTTTCTCTGTGTCTCTCATGAATAATTAAATAAAGTCTTTAAAAATAAAGGAAATGAAATACAGTGGCAATCTTCTGTATGCTCTGATTGACCTACCCTCCAGCCTTCTCCACCCTGAGCTATGCATCTCCACAGACCACATCAACAAGCTCACCTGCCCTCTCATCTCCAGTTGGATTTGGCCAATGGGAAGGACTTGCAGCTCAAGAGGAGAAAAAAGTTGTAGACTTCCTGTTCATCATGGGACAGCTATATCCTTCTCCCAAAAATGGTCTTCCTCAAGCTGCTATCCTTTCTAGACTTTTCTCTCAATTCTAGTAAATTGCTCTTTCATTTTTCCCCTCCAGGCCCGGGGGTGTCAGGGGCTCCCCATCCTTCCCACCACTGTTGCCAGCCCTGCACACTACATGAGTCTTTGCTGGCGTCCCTAAACCTTGCCCACATCTCTGTCAATATTTCTTTTATTATACTGTGCTCCAATCACCTGGTTCAAGGATACTGTGTCTTGTTACAATCCTGCCCAATGCACAAAATAAAGAAATAAGTTATATAGTAACTTATTGTGCTGTTGAGAAACCAAAGCCCAGGTAGTGGAATAGAAGTGCTGTTGAGAAACACAAAGCCAGGGAAGTAGAATGAAGTGTGACTCAGGGCAGGTGGGTGCTTTCCAAAGGGCTTGGTCAGAAAAGGCTTCTTCAGTAGAAGCAAGCAATGCTATAAACTTGCCTACCTCCCAGCAGAACTTTCCTTTCAAAGGGAGGGAAAAGTGGGAAAGAAGCTCCAAAATTTCAAACCTGGAATTGAGGAACATGGCTGTAACCGCAGAGGCAAGAGAAGGGGTGAAGGCTCAGAACACCCACATGCAGCCTGGCCCTCCCAGCTGCCCTCAGGGCGGCAGCCTTCACCCACCTCAGCCTTGGCTTCTGTGGCACTCAGTGGGCCCTGGACTCTGAGACACTCAGCACCAAGGGTGACACAAAATATTCTCTTCTTAATCCTCCCCAAGTTTTACACCACATCACTCCAGAGAAACACGAAACTCCTCATCTCACCCTCACGGGTAGCTCTCATGGAAACACAACATTCTGTCCTCAACTCTCACCCACGACTGGAAAAAAAAAAAAAGGCTTCATGCTTCATGTGTATTTGTCTTTTCATCTCTATTTATAAAATTGACATGAAGTTTCTTGCCATTTTTCTCAGTGTCTTCTTCACAAAGGCATAGGATAAATTACCTCAAACCTCGGGATGGGAAGAGTGTTCTCTCTCTAGATGAGGTTAGATGCTTCCTTCTACTGGACAACGAGGAGAGAGGTACCATCTTGTGTTTTCCTCCCAGCATTGGGTAACAGGAGACTTAGAGCTAAGTGTCATGCTGAATTGCTATGACTTCTCTCCAAGAAGTTTTCTTAATGTAATTTTATTTTCTGGTTTTTGTTTTAGATGTCTTATTTTGTCATATTTGTGATTTTCTTATAGGACTAGATAGGCTATAAATAAATATTATAATCCAATCCAGTTAAAACATTTTATTTTAATTTGGTTGACTGTTTTTCTTGACTGTATCTACATCAAAATAATCCACGAACTATGAATTTGAAAACATTAGCCAATTAAAATTTCTGGTCTCTGTACTAATGAAAATAAGCAATATGATTTTTCTTTCCCACTCAAGGGACCATGTTTCTTCATTCATGAAAGGAAAAGCAATACTTCTAGGTAATTTATTATTGTCAAGATTGGTGCTCAGTAGTGAGGGCTCAAAGATGAATGTGGTGCAGGCCCTATCCTCATGGAATTTATTGTCTAGAAGTTTATTTATTCTTTCAAACTTCTTATTCTGAACCAGCATTTATTTGCAGTTAAAAACTAATTTGCAAAAGAATACATTTTTGAAGCAAAGTTAGCTTTCGCACTTAGTTCTGTTCTCTCATGCCAACAGAGATAAAAGAAATACAAATTCTAAACATTCTCCAGTGGTAGCTTGTCCCCCAACAAACATGAGATTGTTTTTAAAATGCTTCCCGAAATCAGCACCTAAGGAGGCCAGCCACAGCCTCTGACAGGCCAGGGCGCTTTTGCCCTCCATCCACCCTGCTCCCTTCAGCATCAAATCCCCTTAAAACATTTAAAATCAAGATCTGCCTTTGAATTCCTGAAATGTGTGCACCTAATAGGTCAAGCTATCTTTTTATATCAATCATAATTCCTAGCAAGTTTTGTGATTTTTCCAAGTTTTTGATTTTTCTTAATCAATCATTATGTGCCATCGACTATCCTAAAACTATCCACCAAAGTATTTCAAGACCTGCAGATTCCTGAAATGACTAGCCCCAGAGAATCTCCAACTTCTATAACGTTCATGCCTGGGACAATTATTCATTAAGCACTAGAGTTTTCCAGGCTCAGTGCTATGTGCTGGGAAAGAAAACGATAAACAAGACAGATACGTTCTGTGCCCTCGTCGAGCTGTGTCTAACAGAGAACACAAGGAGTAAACCAGTAACTCCAACGTGAGGAGGACAAGGATTTGTGTCTGTTGGCTTCACTGCTGTATCTCTCAAGCACGTAATGATGCCAGGCTCAACAAGTATTTGCTGGATGAATAGTATGAAGGAGGAGGCACCGAGTCTACAAGCTGGTCTGGGAGGCTGAAGGTAATCAGCTTTAAAAAATGGCCTTTTATCTGATACTTAGATGGAGAGTTTGAAGAGGAGAAGCAAGAGGGACACACAGGCAAGAAAACCTTTGTCCAGAGGCCCAGGGCTAAAGGAACTGCAGGGGTTTTTTTAATAAATAAATAAATAAACACATACCCAGAATGGTTGATGTGGCAAGACCATAGAGCAGAGTGACAAGAACTGGGATTGAAAAGTTTGATGTAAGTGCCTGCTCAATCTTACCAAGCAGGTTAAGGATTTTGTACTTTATCTTACAAGCAATGGGAAACCATTGAGGTGTTTCAAGTAGATGGGTGATGTGATCAGATTTGTATTTTTAATAGATTCTTCTAGGGATAGAAGTCCTTGTGGCTGATGTTAAAGACTGATGTCTTCATTCTCATAATCTTCCTGTCGCTCTACACTCTTTAGTCCCCTTTTTGCTTGCTCTGTAGCACTCAATTTGTAAGACCTCTTTGTCAAAATCCCACATCCCTCCTGTGAGCCCAGCTTTTCCCCTCAGAGAGGGCATCGTCATTGTCTCTGATCAGAGACTTTGTTCCCTCATCCATGTGTTTTTATTCCACGTACCCTTCCAATCATAAACATACCATATCTTGGTTTGCAGTACCATAGACACGTAATTTATTCCCAAGATTCTTCTCTCCTCTGTGATGACTCAATGCACTTATTATGCAAACAAGCAAATTTAAACTCCTCTGCCTCAGGAAATGCAAACTCCCTGCACAATTCCGAGAAAAACCTGGATGAAGTTCGCATTCCTCTGGTGTGGTTTGCTCTCTTGTTCCAATCTGCTGCTCCCTAATCATTTCTGGTGGTCTTGTCATTGCTTCCTTACGCCGCCCCAACAGTCTGCAGGTGTATAGTGCCCCCAAACACAGAGCTCCCTTCAGCCTCCCAACCACAATGATGACTCAAGAACAGAGGACAATTTCAGAGAAGAAAAAAACAGAACCAAAAGTATCAACGCTCACTGTTACCACATCCTTTATGTGGAGGTCCCAGGTTGGTTGGTAATTTCCTCCAGAGCCCTCAGCCAGCTGCCATATTGTTGGAACCAATATCAGTTCAAATGAGAGTCTGGTTCTTTTTTTTTTTTTAAGATTTTATTTATTTATTCATGAGAGACACAGAAAGAGAGAGAGGCAAAGACACAGGCAGAGGGAGAAGCAGGCTCCATGCAGGGAGCCTGACATAGGACTCGATCCTGGGTCTCCAGGATCTCGCCCTGAGCCAAAGGCAGGGCTAAACCACTGGGCCACCAGGGCTGCCCGAGAGTCTGGTTCTTGCTCAACCTCCTATCCAGTGTGTAGAGCCCAAACATTCCTTTCCCTTAACCCCAACCAGGGGGATGGGGGGCTAAGCCAGGAGGCCCTGTAATAATCACAAGTGTCACCAACCCATGCAGAATGATGACAGCTATTTATAATCCTCCGTGTTTCAACTTTTCCCTTCCAGACTAGCTGCTGGGATTTACTTAACTTGGAAAACCAAAAGACCTGTTAAAATATTTTCTTCCACACTAAAAAGCAATCCTCCTTTGAAAGACAATTCTGCAACATCTCCCTAGAACACAGACATGGAGCAGTTTTTTAAGGAACATTTTTTATTCACTTTATAGATGTACAAGTATGTTTAATGGGGGAAAAATTATACATACACCCACACAGTGTTTCTCAAATTTTCCAAACTAATTACTCCTAACAAGTGAGAATTCCAGGAGGAGCTGAGCATTTTATCTCAAAGCAGCCTATGGCAAGCATATTCTTTATTTAGAGTCTTGTATTTTATCTTCTAAAATTCACATACATTTTTGCATCCACTGTATAATATGTCCATTTATTTCAATACATAACAATAGAATGAAATACACTTAAACCCAGCCATAGTGCTGTAGGTGGGAGCCACAAATTTCTGTTCCAAGATTTGCATTATTCCAAGATTATTGAAACCACGTCAGCAAGCCTACGGCGGTGGGAGTTCTGGGGTGGTCCCCAAGTTATATACACATTTGCATTATCATAGGCTTCACTGATAATCTGATACTTTTTGAACACTAAAGTATGTGATTTATGCCAAGAAAGTGTGATAAGGAATGAATATACATTAATCAACTCCACCATAATACAACATTTTGGCACTTAATCGGGGTTCACTCACTAGGTAAATGACTTGATCCTACCCACCAACTTTGATGAGAATGTAACTCAACTTCTTGCATCAGTAATAGAAGAAATTATTGCAGATAATGAAATATTGATGTCATTTTCAAAGAGTTTAAATTTAAAATGTTTTCTTCACCCTTGTCTCCTAGAAAAGAGGCTAAAGCAAGGATTAAGATTGCCAGTATTTTACAAGAGAAGCACAAGCCGTGAGCAATCAGGGTGATGGGAAGAGGGAAGTCAGGCAAAGTGCAAAGCATTGTTTTCAGAGCAGTTTGTTTATCTCAGGATCAAGATGATAATCCTAAGGGAGGCTTCTTGGATGGATTCACTCAGTAGATGCAAACTCTCTGGAAGAGAAACATGGAGAAACCATGCCTTAGAGTAGTCCATGGGACAGAGAAGAGGGAGACTTGATCTGCCTCCTATTTTCCAGGTTCATTTCAAGAGCATCTAATTCCCCCCACACTCCATCCTCTGGCCAACTGCTCCAGACAATAGACTCTCCACTCTAGAGTGAGAGGTTTCATCTAGGTCCAAAAGTGGAGGGGATCCCAGTGTAGGTGGAGAGCTGAGCAAGAACAAGGAGGAAGTTGTCAAGAGCCTCTGAAAAAGTTCGCCAGCTCTGGGTCCCAAAAATACAAGCAAGTTACAGAAAAAGGACAAATTCTATCCCATTCAACACCAATTAGATATCCAACAAAAAAAAAAAAAAAAAAAAAAAAGATCATCTTGACCTGAAGATGAACGAACTTCACATAAAGTCTACAATATTGTCCCTCTGATTTGAACTCCCCAATCTATAAAACTTTATGGCAGTTTCTACCCTGTTACCCCCAAACTAGTATTTAAAATGTCTTCTTGTGGGGATCCCTGGGTGGTGCAGCGGTTTGGCACCTGCCTTTGGCCCGGGGCGCGATCCTGGAGACCCGGGATCGAATCCCACATCGGGCTCCCGGTGCATGGAGCCTGCTTCTCCCTCTGCCTGTGTCTCTGCCCCTCTCTCTCTCTCTCTGTGACTATCATAAATAAATAAAAAAAAATTAAAAAAAATAAAAAAAATAAAATGTCTTCTTGTACAGTTTCCTGAGCATGTATGCAATACCTGCTCCCTCTCATCGTATTCTCGGTTGCTCTAAATCAGGGACCAAAATAATATAGCATACTGGATACTGGATAGTTTACTAATCATTAGAATTCTGTTTCTTAATAAACTCAGTCTTTTACAAGAAATAAGTGTTATAATGCATTAAAAAACATTTTGGAAATGTCCGGTACCTGGCACTTAAATATTTTATAGTTATTATTATTATTATTATTATTATTATTATTATTATTATTCATACCACAAATCAATTAATAAAGTATAAAATATATCATAAATGTTCAGTCAATTGTTTTTGTTCCAAGTTTGATCCATGTAGGCTATCCTTTTTAAAATACTCATCTACACAAGAAGGAATTAAATACTACTCTGGGTCTTTTTGATTTTTTTTGTCAAGTGAGGAGATTAGACTGAATGATCTCCAAACTCCATAAAGTTACTTGTTATGTGTTAAAGTTTTTTTGTTTTCATTGAAACATCTACTTGCACCCTCTTCTAGTTACTAGCCAATGTACGTACAACAACATGTATTATTATGAAGAAATTATGAAAATAAGCACTGGGTGTGTAAGATATGATTCACAATGATGACGCAGGTGTTGTTCCACTTAGATATCGATCAGCTCTAGCAAAATTGAACAGATACAAAACTAAACTCATCATCTCCTGCCATAAAATTTCTCTTTTTCTCCCTACCACAATGAGTAGTTTGTCCATCCATCCAGGAGCTCATGGCAAAGACCAAAATGGCAATTTCTTTAACCTCAATCTGTCTTGTTATTTGCATCTACAATATATATATATATTTTAATCTATTCAGTGCATCCTGAGTAGCACTGCTTAGTTCTAGCCACCATCATCTCTCTCTTAATAATAGCCCAATAACTGCCTTGTTTCCCTACAATTATTCTTGAATCTTCTAATCCATTCTCCTTCTCCATATCCTCCAAATATGCCCATTTTAAGACCAATTCTATCTTCCTTGTTTCTAGGTTCTAATCCCTCCATGTCTTCTGTGGTAGATTAAATTGTTATAGAGAAAATTCTCTCTCACCCACTTGCCTCCTTCTGTGCCCTAGAGATGTTGGGCATGGCCATGTGACTTAAGCCAGTGGGATGTTAGTCCATGTGACCCAAGCAGAAGCTGTGCCCATTGTTTGCTGTCAGTCTTGTTCTTTTGTGCTTTTGCCATGACCATGAAAAGAGCATCCTTAGACAGCTACTGGCCCTTGGGCCTACACCACAGAGTGATGCGTGTGGACCAGAGCCTTTTTCGCTGACCCTCAGATCTGCAGCCTAAAGCCAAACCAACACAGTCGACTTGCATAAGCAAAAAATAAATGCTTACTGTCTTCTGCCTCTCTGATGCAGTGGTTGTTTATCCTCCAGCAATCACTAACTGATATGGCTTCATGTAAAATCCACTGAAAAATACTTAATATGACCTGAAAGGCCCATTATGGGTTTCTTCAGCCTCACTTGTACTGTGCTCCCTCTTCTTCCTCCCCACACTATACTCTGACTACCCTCTCAGTTCTTCAACCATGCCAAAGCCTTTCCCCAGCATAGAATCTCTACATACATTGTTCTTTTGATCCAGATGCTCTTTCTCTGTCCCCTCAGTCTAACCAACTTTGATTTACATTCAATCTATCAATACATGTCCCTACCATGGAAAAACAGCTTTAAAACTCCTCCTCACCAAATAGCAGACTGGAACTAATCCCCATATTGCATATTTCCTCCTCTGTGCATTTCTTTCATTGTACTCAATTGTTTTTTTTTAATATTTTATTTAAATTCAATTTGCCAACATACAGTATGACACCCAGTGCTCATCCCATCAAGTGCCCTCCTTACTAAGGTAACATTAGTTACCCTATCCACCCACCCTCCTCCCCTTCTTCAACCCTTTGTTTGTTTCCCAGGGTCAGGAGTCCCTCATGGTTTGTCTTCCTCTCTAATTTTCCCCACTCAATTTCCCATCCTTATAGGCCCTTTCACTATTTCTTATTTTCCACATATGAGTGAAACCATATGATGGTTGTCTTTCTCTGATTGACTTATTTCACTCAGCATGATACCCTCCAGTTCCATCACATTGAAGCAAATGATAAGGGTATTTGTCCTTTCTGATTACTGAGGAATATTCCAATATACATATAATTATATATAATATAATATTCCAATATATATGACATATATATATATATATATATATATATATATATATGCCATATCTTCTTTATCCATTCATCTGTTGAAGGACATCGTGGCTCCTTCCACAGTTTGGCTATTGTGGACATTGCTGCTATAAACATTGGGGTGCAGGTGTTCCCATGTTTCACTGCATCTGTATCTTTTGGGTAAATCCCCAGCAGTGCAATTGCTGGGTCGTAGGGCAGGTCTACTTTTAACTTCTTGAGAAACCTCCACACAGTTTTCCAGAGTGGCTGCACCAGTTCACATTCCTACCAACAGTGCAAGAGGGTTCCCCTTTCTCCACATCGTCTCCAACATTTGTTGTTTCCTGTCTTGTTAATTTTCCCCATTCTCACTGGTGTGAGGTGGTATCTCATTGTGGTTTTGATTTGTATTTCCTTCATGGCTAGTGATGTGGAGCATTTGCACTCAAAAGAATTGTGATTTATTGTCTTGGGAAAATGGTTAATATCTCTTAAACATGAAATAGTGAACTCTATCATATCAAGGATGACGTCAGTCTGTACCTGTACCTGATACCTCTGTACCATTATGACTAACTTGAATAAACAACTTGATCACTCATATTTCCTTGATTGGAGCAGACTAAAATAGTATTTACACACTGTTTATCTTATATCAAATGATGCGAATAAAACCATCATCTGTTAGAGCCCTTCAAAGTGTGAATTGTTTCAATTGAGCAGACAATTTTCTTGTCTTTCTAGAATCCAGTCTATTTCTCATATTCTTGTCACTACAATACATCCAGGTATGTCACCAGTCTGAAATGATAGCCAACAATCTATCTTTTCCTTGTTTTATTTCTAGCAGTATCATCTGACAAATTGAATTATGATACCCCATTTGTAAACAAAAATTGTAAAAGAAATTATAACAGAACTATTTTATAATGTTAAAGAAATTATTAAATTAAAATGTTGCCAAGGGGGGTGGGGCGCCTGGATGGCTCAGCTGGTTAAGGGTCTGCCTTCAGCTGAGGTCATGATCCCGGAGTCTCAGGATCAAGCCCCACAGCAGGCTCCCTGCTCAGTGGGGAGCACATTTCTCCCTCTGCCTCTTCCTGTCTCTACCCCTGCATGTGCTCTCTCTCTCTCTCTCTGTCAAATAAATAAAATCTTAAAAAAAAAAATGTTGTCGGGGATCCCTGGGTGGCGCAGTGGTTTGGCGCCTGCCTTTGGCCCAGGGCGCGATCCTGGGGACCCAGGATCGAATCCCACATCAGGCTCCCGATGCATGGAGCCTGCTTCTCCCTCTGCCTGTGTCTCTGCCTCTCTCTCTCTCTCTCTCTCTCTGTGACTATCATAAAAAAAAAAAAAAAATGTTGTCGAAGGGGAAGGGTGAAGTGAAAATATCTTGAGTCCAGAATTGTAATAGAGAAGGAAGGGGTGTACCAGGTAACGGGGGGGAGGGGGGTGGGAAACACCTGTTTTCCCATATGTGCAAAGCGTAATTGGAAGGAAAAGAAAAATAGAGGGAGGGATGAGGAGGGAAAGGAGAAAGGAGGGAAGAGAAGGAAGGAGAGAGGGAAGGAGGAAGAGTAGAAAAGGAATGGAAAAAGATTTTCTGTATCAGCAGCCCCAGTGCTTGAAACTGAATTGGAGCATAAGCTCCTGTCTATAAAATAATATCCTTCATCAGGTTTCAAAAATAGCTGTTAAGGGGTTAACAGTCTGAAGGCTGGAACTCCGCCTAGACCACTCTCTGCTAAAGCAGCTGTGTAAGCAACAGACTCTGTAACCTTCAGAGCAGCTGTTAGGAGCAGCAGAGAATGAGGGTCAGGCCATATGGGAAAAATAGGTCAAATCAGCATTTTTACACAGAAAAACTCAAGGCAAACCTTCGCGCAGAGTTTTCTGATAGGACCTCCTATAGTATCTAAAATCTGGTCTTCCATCACTATGAACCATTAGCAAGCAAGACCAGGAAGGCCAGATTTTTATTGGGCTTCTCTTCAAGAATGACCCACGTAGACAGGCCTCAAAGCACCTGCGCTTCTATACCTGAGGACAAAACAACTTGATGATAAACTGAGCTGAATCTTACGGGTTATTTGCATTTATGGCTGGATTCTTTTAAGTGATGTGTGTAAGGTACTTAACATTACACCCATGTAGTGAATGTTGATGGTCTGATCCACCCCAAATAACAGCCGTTCCTGTGACGGGTTACTGCCTCTACTTAGCCATAGGATTAAAAGAAAAATTGCCATTTTCTTACAGATCCCAGTTAGTCACCACTATTGATTGGCCCAGGGATGCTTACCCAACAGAAACTGGATTAATAAGAGTATCCCACATCCTGGACACAGTTTATTGGCCAAGGATAGGGTAAAGGTATCCTTTGCTTTTCCTAAGTTCTCCTTATGCCACGTTGCTTTTCGGAAAGACCTATATCGGTACCTGATTTCCCTAGTCGAAAGAAACTTGAAGATTTTCACTTTGAAGAAAAAAGAGTAAAAATAGCATTTAACCTTTGTTTGAGGCATGCTGTCATAGAGCACTGAGTGGCGCCCCCAAGCTCCTTCCCTGAGAACTACGCTCAGCTTCTCCACACCAAGCCACCAGAGCTCTGAACTGTGTCTGGGAGCATCTGTATTTTATTTTTATTTTTATTTTTTTTAGTATCTGTATTTTATTGCCATTATTTTGTGCATCCATTAGCAAGACACGTGCTAAGGTATCAGAAAAGCCTAAGAGAGGTAATTTGGGGGGGGTCTTGGAACACTCAATGTGGATGGAACACATCTATTAGCAAGACACGTGCTAAGGTATCAGAAAAGCCTAACAGAGGTAATTTGGGGGGGTCTTGGAACACTCAAAAATTCTTTCCACATAAACTGATGTTAATTGCTTCTTCACACCATTTCAGGTTTCATAGGAGCACTCTCCTTTAGAGAGTGAGGGACATCTGTACCTGACTTACTTTTCCTTGGGCTACAGTGTTGTTTCTTTGTTGTTTATTAACTTGGGATGAGAGAAAGAATTTGGGTCCCTCAGTGTTGCAGTCGGGGAAGAATGAGGGGAAAAATTGCTAGCATTTGTTTCCTGCTGTGTAGCAAAAGCCAGTGTGATAGAATAAAAGCAGAGAGAAGAAAGATAGACCAACCCAGTGTCCATCAAGTCTGTGTTCCAGTCACCTCTAAAACCATCCAGAGTCCTGCTTTCTTTCACTTGCTACCCAAAGTTCTGACTAATAAACACTGAACTCTAGTAACAATTCAGTAAATAACGAATAGGACTGTTGACTCTACTAACCATTTTTCAAAGACCCCAAATCAAGATTCTTGGTCTGAAAAAGGATTTCTCACATTTGTGATTTTTCTATATCAAAGTCTTACAAATGTGTGAATGCCCATGGATACTTTGTCAAATAGGTCACATGTCATATTTTTAAAAAGGAGTAAAATTGTGTGATATTGGAAATACCGTGAAATATCCAGTAAGTATGGGTGCCATAATCTGGGGTGCTGACAGCGATAGACATCATATGGGAAGACACAGAATTGGCCTACTTCTCCATAAGGGAAAACAATTCTGAGTTGAAAAAATGAATTTAACTAGAGTGCCTAAAATCTAATATTAATATTGTTATTATGATCCTAAGGGTGCCAGAACAAATATATGCTATCCTATTGTTCCTGTGGAGAATTTCATATCAAGAACTATGAAGAGAGAATATATGTGTGTGTATATATATTTAGATGATATTAAAATTAATCGAAACACTCTCAAGCCCTAAGCAAAATGACTCTAGCAGCTAAAAGTCCAAGACTGTTCCTCCACCCAGGCTGGAACTAATCAAAAGTCTGGAGGAGGCAAAACATGTTTTCAGTTTTTCTCATGAGCACTAGATATGTGCATCTCTCAAATCTAACTGTGGGCGCATTTCTTAGGAAACTGTACTGGAAAAATTAATTGTTCCCTGTCCTGACCTCCTATAAGATTTGTTTCTTGTTGATTCCCCATCCTATATTATATTTCTACTTTTTCTGCTTCAATATGAGCTTTTCAAGGGCAAAGATTGTTTTGAAAAATAATGTGTTAACCAAATTGATTGTTCTCTCCTCAAAAAAATGAATTGAAGAAATGAGTTAAAATTCAACAGCTAAAACATTGCATTAAGATAAGCTCCTTGTATTTCTATTTCCTGAGGACAAAAGCAATGACTGTTTTTGACCATGACCCAAAGTAGCAAATACATTTTACCTTGTAACACAGTACACATGTACATAGATACATAAAATCAAAACAGAGATTTCACAAAACGTATTTATTTTTAAAAGATGGACAAGTTCTGACATCTAGTTCATTTTTTTCTTTTTGGTAATAATGACTGTGACTCATTAAAGCAATTTCATGACTCCTGATGAATCATGACCCATAGTTTGAAAATATGGCTCTAATGAGAACCTATGGGTTGGTGCATGTTTATCAGAGAAAGTGAGAAAGTTAAGTGAAATCCTCAAAGCAGGTGAAGTCTCAGAAATGGCCAGAATGTCTATAGCTTACTTAACTTATAGGTCACGGAATTATGAATTCCTAGAAATATTAGTCCAGAAGCAAAACCTGGAAGCCTCTCCCACTCTCACTATAGTTTTTATCTACATATCACAAGATCTGTGTAAACAAAATCTTGAAGGATTTCTTCTTTCCTTCAACAATCTGTTGGGCACTGTGCTTTAGGTGTTGGAGCTGCAAGGGTGAATAAAACACACAAAGTCCCTGTCCTCATGGAGTTTACATCCCAGTGAATGAACACAGACATGTTTAATACAACTTCAGGTAGTGACAGATGTTATGAAAGAAAAACAAATTATGGCAAGAGTCTAGAAGGTGGCGGAAAAGGGGAAAGGGCTATCTTAGGGTAGCCCAGAAAGGCTTCTCTGTGAAGGTGATGTTTGAACAGAATCTGATTGAGCCAGTTGAACATCTAGGGATGTATGAGGCGGAACAGCAAGTGTTGTAAATATATTTGTGCTAAAGTAAGGGGCTGCTGGGCATGGTCAGTAGATACAGCAATCACATCTATGGTGTAGATGGACCCAACCACAGCCCGTTCCGAGGGAAACCACCTTGAACATAATCACTGGCCCTCTGGCAGATGTAGTAACATGTTCTCCTCTCTTCTTCCAGCATGTCAGCCTCTAGGTTTGGTCACTTGACCCGTGGTTCCTAGACTTGCAATTGGTTTCACTAGTTTGATAGAAAATAGGGGTCATTTCCTGTTATGGATTGAATTGTGTCCCCCTCCAAATAGGTTGGAGTCCTAATCCCTAATACCTCAGAATGTGAAAAGAGGGCCACTAAAGATGTAATTAGTGAATATGAGGCCCCTACTGGTATAGAACAGGCCCCTAATCCAATATGACTGGTGCGTCCTCACAAAAGGGAGGGATTTGGACATAGATATGCGCACAAGGAGGACACCATGTGAACATGATGATGGTCATCTCCAAACCAAGGAGAGAGGCCTGGAACAGCCTCTTCCCTAACCCTACCAATACTCTGCTATTGGCCTTCCAGCCTCCCAAACTGTGAGACAAATAACTGTCTGTTGTCTGAGCCTCCCAGCTTATGGCACTTTGTTACCACAACCCTAGCTAACCAACTACACCTCTCTGGGGAGGAGTTGAGGAGATTCCATGTGTAGTAGGGTGGTTAATATATGGATGAATTGTGGCACATGGGGCAGACTACTATTTGCATAGGAGGGATAGCCCCACTTTTTAGCTGAGCCAACTACATTTCCCACCCTCCAGGGCAGTGGAGTGTGGCCAGATCTTCAAGCTCTGGCCAATGAGCTGTAATCAGATGTATCTTGTGGGGGCTTCCAGCAGCCTTCCTTAAAAATAGCTGGCAGCTGTCTTTTTCCTTTTTCTGTATCCCTTCTTCCTTCCTGGGGGCTGAAATGCAGATGTGATGGTGGTATTTAAACTATGAGTGACATTGGTAGTGAAAGCTGTAGAGGATAAAAGGAAACCTGGATAATTAAAAGCTTTGTGGAACAGAGTCATCATCACACCAACACTGAGTTCCCACATCTGGACTTGGACTTGAGAAAGAAATGGTCTTTTATCTGGTCTAAACCATTGTTTGGGGAGGGGGGTTAACTATTACTTGCAGTGGGATCTAATCTTAATGGATACAAGCATGCAGCGTGAAAATGGGAGGAAAACACATCCCCACGGAGGATGTTAGCCTTGGAGGAAGGAAAATCAGATTGAGAAGGAATAATCAAGGGATACGAGGAAAACCAGGAGGAAATTATACCTGGAAAGCTAAAAAATATCTAAAAGGGAGAAATAAAGGTCTGACTTTAGATCTTACTGAACTGATACAAGGACCAAGAAATGTCTCATGTTTCTCCAACTTGATGTGCATAGGAATCATTTGGAGTCTCATTAACACGCACAATAGGATTCAAGAAGTCTGGGTGTGGACGTTCAGGTGATGTCGATGTCAATGCTACTGGTACACCTGGAGGGGCAAAGGTTGAGAGACCAGAGTGGTTCTCAAAGTACGGTTCTTGTACCATCAGCATCACCAGGAACCTGACAGAGATGCACATTCTTGGCCACACCCCAGACCTACTGAATCAGAGGGAGGGGAGGGGAAGGGGGGCGGGGGATGGGGATAGAAAGGGCAGAGGTGGGGCGGTGGGCGGCAATCTGTTCCAACCAGCATGTCAGGTGATTCTGATGCCCACTGAAGGCTGCCAACCACTGATGAGAGCAATAATAACAATAATAATAACGACCCCCACAGACATTGAACGCCACCTGTGGGCCAGCCCTATTAACACCTTTCTTACATGGTCTTCTTAGGCCCTCACAACAATCTATGTTACCAATGAGGAGAATAAGACGGACGAGGATGGGTGCTTTGCCAAGGGCACACCACTAGCAGGTGGTCGATCCAAGAAACCACGTTCAGTGCTCAGGACGCTTGGCCAACTCTGCTTCCAGGGTCAGCAGGGCCATCGCTATAAACAGTTCCAGCGAGTGTGAAGTCAGAAGCCAGACTGCAGCAGCTTTGGAAGGGAGGAAGTGGAAAAGTGGATGCAGAATGCTTCTTCAAAAACCTAGGCTTTGAAGGAGGAAAGAGGAATAAAGTAAGAACTGGAAGGTAATGGAGGGCCAGTGTGTGTTTCTTGCTTGCTTGTCTAAGAGGCGGATCGCTCTGAACTAAAAGAGGAAGAGCGGATCTCAAGATACAGGGATGAGATTTCAAAAAATCAAGCCTGAGCACATCAGGGCAGGATGAAGGAGGAAGGAGAGACAATGGATTATGTTAGGAGAGCTCGGAGGGGATGGGACATTTTTCCAGGAAAGGGGAGAGGCTGAGGCAGAGGAGAATAGTGAACTTTGAATACCTGGTGGGCTATTACATGGAAGGGGAACAAATCTTATTTTTATGGCTCTAGAGGGTGGACCAAGGGATGAAAGTTACAGGGGATAGATTTCATCTTAAAATGAGAAAGAACAGTCTAATGATTTAAGTTATTTGGAAACAGAATGACTTGCCCTTTGAGGTGGTGATTTTCCTACAGCCGAAAGCACTTAGGGAGAAGCTATTTGACAGCCAGGAGGCAAGGTGTATAAAGGATTATTCCTCTGAGTTCACTGGGGGTTTTAACTATGTTGAAATTTTATGCTGTGTCCCTGCACTGCCTGTTCCATTAGTAAACCACTAAAGTATAGTCCTGCTTACGGTATAAGAAGGATTTTCTTTGTGTAGTTTACATCTTGGAGCCTTCTTGCTCTAATTTACAAGTAATGGAGATTACCTACATCTCTGACATTATCAAAACAATTCATGTGTTTGAAAGAATTTAAGTCACCACTTAGACTTAATATTAGTGATTCTGAAGTCTTGCTTTTTTTATTTTTCCCCAGTGGATCCTGTTTCTAAGCTCCCATTCATTTTTTTTTTCTTTTCCTAGGTGATTTGGACTATATAAACAAGTGACTGGATTTTCTGGTCGTGCTAAACTGAAGTCCTTTCACAGATACTGTTCAGAGCCATCTGTAGACATCACCATGACTTAATAGATGGAATGTCTCTTCTCCCAGAAGATGCCATTATTTCCAAGGAGAGAAAATAATCTTTTGATAAATTTATGAAAAGAAAACCACAAAAGCCAGCAACATCTCAGCAAACCCCAAACTGACCCTACAAGGGCTTGATCTGTTCTTTTATTCTCATAGCCTGAAGACCTCGGCATAACCTGAACTTTCTGATCTCTCCACTGTGGAAACCGGGCCATTGGAAGGGAAGCCCAAACTAAAGCCCTTTTGCCTTCCAAGAAAATGAATGCCACTCACCAGAGTAGGTGGTGGCTTTTTAGCCCAGTGGTACAAGAGCAGAACACTGGACGGCAACACCATCTGTTCCACCTGCTGTGCAGAACAGTTGGTGCAGTGCCCATAGTGTGGATTGCAACTAAGACTGGGCACTTACAGAACTGCTGCTTCCTCTTGGGTTCAAATTCACTGCAACAGCAAGCACTTTGTGAAACCTAAACTTAGATTTTGCAAAACGACCAGAACCTTCCATCTCTTAGAGTAAACTGGAGAATTAGGGCACCGACCCTTTGTTCTTGGCTTGTGAATTTGAAAAGATGGTTTCTAAGATTAAGTTTTTACCTTGAATCACAATATATGGGGGTGCTTTTGAGCAGAATATCTTTCTCTTCACATACCTTTGTAATAGTTTGTAGGATATGGTGATTAATCTATAAGTGTATGTACACACATGTGTATATATGTTGGATATGTACATGTACACATATATGAATACATAATATATATGAAATTTTAGACATTTACTTCTGAAGCTTCAGATTGAAAGTAACACTTCCACTTGACATATTGTCACATGATATGTGCACACACATATATTATTAGGAACGTGTCAGAGAATGTAAGAAACTTAAACCAAACACAACCCAGTCTTTAGAAATACTTTAAAGAGAAACAATATCTTATATGGCAGTATTATACTGCTAATATTTGAGTCCTTCTCATGTATTTGAAGTTCAATAAAATTTACAAACAATGTAGTCCAGAAAGGCAGCATTCTAAGATTCTAAGGTGACCCTTGAAAATAATTTGTTGGTGGCACATACTACCATGTGTCAGTGTGTTCCAAAAACTGCTCTACTTATTTTTCTCACCTCTTAAAGTACCAAATAATCCTCAAATGGCCCTTGAAAATGTATTTGTAATACAATCATGACATTTTAATTAAATTAGAAGAATTTTTGATAAGGTCATCATTCTTCAAAAAATTTGGAAGAGCTAGTTTGAGAACTGGTCTAAAAAGAGGATTTTTTTCTGATTTAATTCCTGAGTTTTTCTGTGAATCTGTTAGTTTATCTGTTCTATTTCTTCTGAGAGGAGGAAAGAGCGTTTTCAACCTCGTGCCTTTGGAAGCAGGGCTGTTAACAGTAGACCACTAGGAGGCAGCATGGAACCGGGAATCAGGAGCCTTGGGTTTGGTTCTGCTCAGCGCCAGCTGTCTCCACAATTGGCCTGTAAACTCTCTTGAGTGTCAGTTTCCAAAGCACAGCCACATGCCACAATTTTGATGTAGCCTGTGTTGTTTTTACAATTTGGTGGAGACTGTGACCCACTTGGAAGACCTGATATACGGGGTGGGGTGGACATGGGTTGGGAACACAAGGGTAGGCCACCAAAGGTCTATTTGTGTGAGAGAAGCTGGAGCCTTCCCGGGGACTCTCCATTCCAAGGTGCAGAGGATTGGTCCAAGTACAGGGATAGTGTTGGGAATGGAAGGGACTTTGAGTGCAGCCAAGGGTATGTTGCTTACCGAGCTCCCTAGCTTCCTCCTACACCTAATGTGAGATGGGATGTGGTCGGTTCTTAGGGCAGGGCCTATGCCGATAAGTATCATTTCATTAATTTGTAGGAAGATATTCCTGCCTCAGGGATCAGAACATTCCTATCTCTGTGATCAGAGCATTCTCCCTTTGGGCAGACTGACATGAAAAACCAAACAATGATCAGAAAGGTGCTGGGTGACGACTGTTGAATAGGTTCCAGGCATGAGGCATCTGTCTCCCACAGACATGGTCTTGGTGAGACCAGACACTGGAAATCTGGTAGCTAAAGCTGCCTTCCCTTCTTAGTGCAGCATACACGTGGTCCATTGGTTTTATCCACAGGCCTGGGAAAAAACGGTTATGCATCTTAAAAATAACTTGAATAAGTCCCTGATTTCTCCTCTGAGTTAGTGTTGTGCTTCTGTGGACTCATCAAGCGATAACATGGCCCAATGATAAAGAGTTCCGGTAGTGGAGCCGGCCAGCCTGGGTTCACACTGCAACGCTGTGGCCTGCCATGCCAGCTAGGCAAAGCATCCCATCTCTCTGCAACTCCCACCTTCTTCATGTCTAAAATGGGGGAAGTCATAGTATCTGTTTTCCAAGACGATCATGAAGATTAAATGAGTTAGCACACAAAGCACTTGACAGAGTGCCTGACATGTAGCGAGCACTTACATTTCAGCTCTTTTGAAAATGCACTTGCCTATTTCCTTTGCAAATATTTTTTTGTGACCTTAATGGGTCTACTACAGGCAATGACTTTCCATGCTCCCTAACAGGGTGGTATTATCACATGGCCAAGAATTTAATATATGCATATACACACCCTGATTAGTTAGTTCACATGGCCTGTTTTTCAGCAGAACTATTTTATATATACATGCTGATTAGTTAATTGACATAGTTAACTTTTTAGCAGTAGTATCATCACTATTATCATCATAATGAATCACAATGCTAAAATTAAACCTTTTTTTTCTATTAATGAGCATGTATTCCTTAGGCACAAGAAAATAAATATCTATTCCTGGTTGAAGTTTTTTTTCAACTATAGAGTGATGGCCTTCAAAAGGAGACAATCTATTGATCACTTCCTGAGTTGAGCCATAGGAAAAAAAAAAAAAAAAAGGAAGAGAGAATCAGAACCTTGGGGACATGTTTTGCATGCGTTAGCAAAGTCCGATGTGAGCTTTCTACGTTAGTGTGTCAGGATATGTTGTGCTATCTTCGTCTCATTCCTGCCAGAAGATCGGAGTAAATGAAGAAAACAAACAGTCCCAAAGTACCGGGTAAAAGTTGCAAAATAAAAATAGAGGACAATTTTAAAACACATTAATGAAAGTTATTTAGCAATTCTAAGTAGATGCAATTGGATTTGCTTCTTTTGCAGTCGGTTTTGAATCATTTAATTCATGTAAAATATATTATCCCAGGCAATTTTTTAATCTCATCTTTTGAGGGTTTAAGACTTAATAAGCAGCAAGCTAAAACTGTAGTTAAATGTGTAAATCATTTGCACAAATAATCGATAATAGGATTTATTAGGGAATATAATAGCCAGTCTAACACTTAATCTTGAGTAAATGAATAATTTGTGAAGTACTTCATGACTTTTCAGGAAATTTATAATCACACGGTTAGATTTACATCAGAGCTTTGGGTAATTTCAGAATATAAAATAATAAAAATATTATAGGATGAATTCTTGAAATTTGAGATAGAAAGAGCATGATTGATGTTATGAAATCATTGTTTTAATTATTCTTTCTTTAGCTGTTAGATTATATCCACTGCCTTTTAATGCCAACTTTTGTGGTTTAAAAAATCCCCTTCATCTCTGTTTCCAGCCCCCTTTCCCTGCTGTTTTACCTTTGCAGAGTTGCCCATGTATACCATGAGGACTACCAGGGGCAGGTCAACAGACACTGCCATTAAAAGCAAAAGCAAGGGATCCCTGGGTGGCGCAGCGGTTTGGCGCCTGCCTTTGGCCCAGGGCGCGATCTTGGAAACCCGGGATCGAATCCCACGTCAGGCTCCCGGTGCATGGAGCCTGCTTCTCCCTCTGCCTGTGTCTCTGCCTCTCTCTCTCTCTCTCTGTGTGACTATCATAAATAATAAATAAAAATTAAAAAAAAAAATAAAAGCAAAAGTCAACATTTATTTTTTCATACTTTTCAATGAGGGTGGTATTTATGACTTGGTGTAAGAACTGCACTCTCCTGCTGAAAGTAATAAGAATGGGCTAGAGTTCTCAGAGAGGCCCCCTGAGCACCCAGAGGCGATGCCTAGGGTGAGAGTGTCTTCCATGGGTCTCCAGGGACGGTGGCTTGGCTCTCAGCTGAATCAAAACTCAATTCGGTCCATATATCTGGATAATCAATCTCTTGGAGACTCACATTAAGAGAATCATCTGAAAATGATGCATAAATCAGAATCCCAATTAGTTAAGTTGCAGTGAAAAATACGTACTCTTTCCTGTTACCACAATTTCTGAGCTGGCCAGGGGTGGTGTGCCATTCTGCTCTTCATTGTGACCAATGGGCCGAACATGGTATTTTGCACATAGCAGCCACCCAGAAGGTATTAACTAAATTTAAAGGAGAAACAGAGAGAAAGAGAGGGACACACACACACAAACACACACAGAAAGGGAGTAAGACTGAGGAGGAAAGGATATAGTTCCAAGTAGAATGTCAAGCAAATCGTCAAAGCTTACTGTTCCATCCCACTCCTCAGGCAACATAGTTGTGATCGACTAGTTAATGCTACTTCATAGTACTTATTCACATTCCTTTTTTTTCTCTTGAGAAAAAAGAAATGAATTCTTTCAGTCTTTTTCATTCTCTTTATAATTCAGCCTTTCTGCAGAGAGATTACCTTATAACTGGTAAAAATGTCAACTTTCCCAAATAAACCATTCCAGCCCTACCTCTTGGACTCAACAATGGTCAACTTGCTCGAACTTCCCAAACCTCCCTGGACACATTTTAGTAGACAGTCTCTTTGTTCTTTGAGATAGTCTCCTTCCAGATTCAGGATCCCCTTCTTCACCTGTATGTTCCATCTACAAAGAGTGTCCTGAAAGAAGAAAGAGTGCTTCTTTGAGTCGAAAATATATTTCAACACATCTCCCCACCCCCATCCCGAAAGGTAATGGCAATCCCATGTCAGTACCCAGTCCCCCCAGCCAGCAAAACAAAGAAAAAAGAAAATCTTGTATCCGATTTGTAAATTCCTGTATTTGAAACTTATTGCCGCTTGTGACCTCACAATTATGCATGGGCATTGACAGTACAAATTTCATCTTCTCTGACATTTTGGCACCCAGGATTGTGCAACAGTTTTCTATGTTAAAAAATCAAATAATAATTCCCTCCTTCTAACTCTTAGCCCAAATCAGACCTCTGCATGTGTCAAACAAAGAACCACTGAACTGCCAACTGAAGGAGTCCATGGCTGATGAATTACCTGGAAAGCTCTGAATCCTGCTTCGAAAGTATACACGAAGCACAGGACCTGATAGTGGCCGGTGGGTGACACCAAGGAGCACTCTGAGCCTATTCCTGTCCTGAGTCACAGCCTCAAACACATCATGGAGCTGGCAGGGACCAGGCACAGAATTCAGACTTCCTCTCTTAGCCATCTTTCCCAACAAATGTCTAGGGAAATTTTCCCTGTTAAGACTATTATTATTATCTTCATTATTCACACTAAAAATAATAAAGATAATGTTGAAACTTAAAGTAATTGTGATGATGCTAATAATGACTAATATTAATCAAAAGTCTCTACTGGCCCAATCTCTTCCTAGTATTTCATAGATATTGTCTCATTTCATCTTCAGAACAACTCTATGAAGTTTTATCATCTTTTTCATTATACAGATGAGGAACTTGAGGCCTAGAGGATTAAAAGAAAAAAAAAAAAAACTTGCTTAAGATTAAGCAATCACACAGCAATTAAGTGACATTACCAGTACTGGACTTCTGGATTGTTCAACCCCTCATTTCTTTCTTTCTTTCTTTTTTTTTTTTTTAAAGACTTTATTTATTTATTCATGAGAGACACACAGAGAGAGAAGCAGAGACAGAGGCAGAGGGAGAAGCAAGCTCCATGCAGGGAGCCCAATGTGGGATGGGATCCTGGGTCTCCAGGATTACACCCTGGGCCAAGGCACGCTAAACCACTGAGACACCCGGGGTTGCCCTCGACCCCTCATTTCTTAACTAGTACTTTTGACCTCTCCTATAGGAAATCCCAGTAGAGAAATAAATCATTTGCATGACACAGGCCAGCAAGAGAATCTCAGATTTCTAAAAATCTCATTAGACTGTCTTTTACATTTACCTTTTGGTCAATCCTGACTTATTCCGGGGGCCAATATGGCTAGCTAACCTCCTAGGTTCACTTACCTTTATGCTCTACTAAACTTTTTTTTATCACTTTCGGATTTACATCCCACCCTATCAGAAGGGAAGGAGGGAAACAAAGAGATAGAAGATAGAATTAATTATGTTACCATAACAGCTTTGGGTACAGCTGAGAGACTTTGAAACTAATGTATAAAATTAAGCTTCAGGATTATCTACTTCTTTATACTTCATTCATCTGGATATAATGAGATGAGTCAGCCAGTAGCCAAATCCCACTTACAATTGTGATGTAAGTATTAGAAGAAAAGCTTCATATATTACACTTCTGCCATTGTTGCCCTAAGAACATTTGCTTTATGTTTTCTTTTTTATAGTTGGAAATTCTGTAAATGTAACTTATGAATAGCATTTACATGCTCTGACACCATAGCCTTTCAATTTCTTAGTATTGACCCAGCCCTTAACACGTTTATAAAGGCAAGCTAATGCATCAATTGCTCTGATATTTATTTCATCCTATTATCTTGCTTTTTTATGATTTTTCAGAAATTAGGAATATTAATAACAGATAGGTATGCAGGCAAATGAGAATCTATCCTCTGTTCAGTGGCACCTAGAGAAGGCAACCACAATTTCCCTCGATATTTCTTTCCAGAGTTTTTATATCTAAAACCTGTTCCTGTGAATGAGTTGCTTTTCCTCCTGCTCCATCCCCATGGAGATGGAGCACAGTTTGTCACAGGAACAGGGAAGGGTTAACTTACATGCCATGAAATGTTCTGAGTTTTATATATATGGAGAAGACCCAGAAATTAAATTTTAATAGGCCTCCAGATTTGGGCAGCAATCAAAGATTTTCTCTATAGCAACAATTACACACACCACTGATCTGAGATCAAATATTTATGTCTTCCCCTACATGCTAGAGGACTAGCATTTTGCTAGTTACTGTTATTACCAGGGCAATTCAATAGAGGGCAAAAGAGACTAAAGATGTCATTTCACAGTGGAAACTGTAAGAGAAAGCAATAACAAGCCTGGAAAAGATTAAGCACAATTGGAAATGAGTCTAAACTGAAATAAAATACTGTATTTGAGTAGATTTTTTTAGGGCTATAATTTTAACTTCTACTAAAGGACTGTCGTTTCGCCTATCACTGAAACACACACAAAAGAAGACAAAGAAGCCTGATGCTAGCAGGAAACAAAAGCTCTCCCCTATTTCCTAAAAGTACTTTCTTCTGTACAACTGTATTGTTTGAAGAAGAAGACTCTTCCATTATGCCTTGGGGGAAATGTAGCCATTTTGAAAAAATGAAATATAAATTAGACTTTCCTTTGGAAAAACTTTGCGTCCTTTGGCATTACTAACACAGAAAGCAGTAACAGAGTAAATTCTGCTCATACAGGACCCCATCAGGCAATACCAATGTCTCACTCACTTTAACAGACGAGAGCTTTCTTTACATTGCCATCATTATCACCACCACCACGATGACCACGTTACCAACTGCTATACTGTAATATCTTTAGAGATGCAATGTTGCAGTAAATTCCTCCAAGCCAGGTATTTTTCAGGTACTATTACAGAGCTGCCCTTGAAGAATTTATGATTTAAGAACTTATATTAAAGTATCACATTGCCATTCTTTTATGGCTTTATTTCTTTTCTTTTCACATTTCTGGTGATTTTATTTGGTTCCAGGAAGGCTGTGAAATTCAGTTATTTCTTCCCATTTGGCTTCAAGTATAGAACTCAATGGGCCTCCCTAGGACCTCTTCAATCTCCACTGGGGCCTCTAAACTGGGAATTGTTCTGATGAGGATATGGTCCCTGGGCAAAGTACTTGTATAATCTGGATGGGAAGACCAGAGGCAAGAGAAGTTATCTAGGAATAGAAGGCAGTTCGAAGTAATAGAATAACATGCGTGGCCAGAGTTCAGAAGGAGAGAATATTAGGTCTGCTGGAGTCTTTAAGGGCTCCCATGTGGCCAAGACTGAAGGAAAGTTGATCTCCAAATGATGTGAATATCCAATGTGAAGGCTAGGAGGATGGAAGGGGTAAGGATGCTCGTGGAGCAGTAAACACCTCTGTCATCTCTGATGTGGTGTCTATGAAGGCAAGAAATAGGAGATAAGATTGAAGAAGGAGCTTGTGAGAGTCCTTGAGTGAATGCTGGGCTTAGAGATTTGAACTTTATTTTCCATTCATGTTGGAGTTGAAGATTTCTAGAATAGGGAAGCGACAGGAGGAAGATGATATCTTAAGAAGATTAATGTGGGAGCAAAGTGCGGAACAGATGTGAGAGGAATGGAAATTCCCTCCCTGGAATGGGAAAACTCACTAAGAATTCCAAATGCCAGGCATCATTCATTTATTTGCCAACATTTGTTGTTTATTATGTGCTAGGCACCATTCCAGGTCCCAGGAATACAGTAACAAACAAAGGTGGGTCCAGGGTTTTGTGGGGAATGAAATTCAAATAATTTCAGGAGCCTTCTTTAAGAAAAAGAATACCAAATTAAAAATACAAAATGAGGATCCCTGAGCATAAGCCTCATGAGCTTCATGGTAAATCTCCATCTGGCTGATGAGATAGACCAGGTATGCTCTCCCTTGAGACTTATGTTCTAGAGGAAGCAGGGAGGAAAGATAGACAATAATCAAGTAAACAAATGAGATTTTTTTTCAGAGAGTGATATTTGTCTTGAAGCAAATAAAATGTCTTGATAAAGAGTAGGGGGTCGAGAAGGGAGAATAAGGATACAGCAGCTTCCGATGGGCTGTCTGGGAAGGTGGACAGCATTCTAGGCAGAGGGTCTGTCTGGGGGACACACTAAGGTAGCGTGACTGAGGAACAGATGCAAACCAGGATGGCGGAACATAGTGAGTGGTATAGAACGTGATGTCTAAGAGGTAGGCAGGAGCCCGGTTGTGCCTCTGAGGAGTGTTTCAGTTGCGTTTCAGTTCAAAACTTAGTGTTTTAAAACAATAACCACTTGGTTATTTCACAATTCTATGAGTTGACTGGACTCAGCGGGGCGGTTCTTCTACTTTACATGATGTCAGCTGGGGCTATAGAGCTAGACAGGGCTGGGACAGTCAAGATAACTCACTCAGTTGTCCAGTGCCTTGACAGAGATGACCACACTGCTGGACTCAGCCAGACACTGGCATGGCTGGGCCTCTCCCTCTCCGTGTAGGTTCAGGGTCTCTCCCCTGAGATCTGACTGTGAGATAAGTAGCTCACCTCTATGGCAGCTCAGGGCTTCTAGAAGTACTAAAGCGGAAGCTTACAAGACTTCTTAAAGCTTCAGCCCAGATGTGGTACATTGTCACTTGTGCTGCATTCTGTTGGTTGAAGGAGTGACAGGGCACTCACATTCAAAGAGGATGTGAATACTGAGAGAGATGTTTCACTGGAGGCCAGCTATCACATAAACCATTTACCTTTTTAAAGACCACTCTGCGGGTGGGGGGAGAGGCCACCTGGGTGGCTCAGTCTGTTGGGCCTGTGCCTTCAGCTCAGGTCATGATCCTGGAGAACTAGAATCAAGCCCCAAGTTGCACTCCCTGCTCAAAAGGGAGTCTGCTTCTCCTTCTGCCTCTTCCCCCTGCAACTCCTGTTTTCTTGCTCCCTCTCTCTCAAATAAATAAATAAATAACCACTCTGAGGGCACGTGAGTGGCTCAGTCATTTGAGCATCTGACTGTTGGTTTCTCCTCTGGTCATGATCTCAGCTTCCTGGGATAGAGCACCTCATGGGGCTCTGTGTTCAGCAGGGAGTCTGCTTCTTTTTCCCCCTCTCTGCCCTCCCCCTGTTCACATGCCTGCTCTCTCTGTCTCCCAAATAAATAAATCAATCTTTAAAAAATAAATAAAAGACCATTCTGGCTGTGGAGAACGCACTGCAGTAAGACAAGAATGGAAGCAGAGAGGCCAGGTAGGAGGCAATGGCCTGGGAAGAGATTGTGGTTGCCTGAACCATGGAGTCACTGCGGATATGGACTGAAGTACACGGATTTGGGGATAGGGTGGAAGAGGGTATGTTCGCCCAGTAGTTAGAAGCATGTCCACCTGCCATGTGCTGAAATAAAAAGAAGAGTAAGGTGTTTGGATGTTAGTCATCAGGGAGCAATTGAGGATTTCTTGAGTGAGGAATTAGTAGAAGGAAAGCTGTGTTTATAAATGATTCATGGAGGGTTGCCTGGGTGGCTCAGTTGGTTATGTGCCTGCCTTTGGCTCAGGTCATGATCCCTGGGTCCTGGGGTCAAGCCCCACATTGGAGGGCTCCCTGCTTTGGGGGGAGTCTGCTTCTCCATCTCCCTGTGTCCCTCCCCCACTTATGCTTGCTTTCTCTCTCTCTCTCTCTCTCAAGTAAATAAATAAAATCTTTTTAAAAATTATTTATGGGGCAGTAGAGTGCAGGAGAGGGAAGAAACCTGAGATAGGAGACAAATTAGTGAGTTCGTTCTTCCCGTGGTCCAAGGCTTAGATGGTAAACCTAAACTGTAGTGATAGCACATAGAGTTGAATGGATGAGTAGCAATAGAGGAGAGAAACATTGTGAGGGGAGAGCTGATAGTCCTCAGTGACTGCTTTGATATGGGGACTAGAAAAAGAATCAGTGACGGGTGCATTAATCAAGATGAATTTATCCAGTTTCCAAGCCAGGGCAATATAGGTGGCTGGTACCACTGACAGAGAGGAAGGTTCAGAGAAGGAGCTGGTTTTCGGGGAATAATAAGTCAAGCATTCACTGTCACACCTGTTGCTTTCAGTAGGGCCATCCAGAGAGAAATGCTCTGCTGGAAACACTCGGGAAAGGTAAGGCGGGCCCTGGGGAGGAGTAGAGCCATCTGAATACATGTAGAGGTGCCAGGTGACATAGTGGGAGAGAAAAGCCCTCCTGGGACTGGGCTGCTGGATCAAAAGAACAGAGGGGTCAAGGACAAAATTGTTTCAAAATGCAGATCTGAAAAACTGAGAGTTTCAAACAGAAAAGGAGCGGTCGGTAGTACAAAGGCTACAAAGAGCTGTAGGATGGTATAAACATGGGCTTTGGTAATTGTGAGATCATTAGCAAGATTTCAAAAAGCATTTTGAAGCGACTGGATCAAAGATTAGAGAGATAGGATTTCAGGGACTAAGAGGAGGCAAAAAAGGGAGAAGGGTTTGTGGCAACTGGTCCAGACAACTACTTTCTAGTTAGTGATTCTGCTTTGGTTGCAGGAAGGAGAAAGAGTGCAGGTCCTATAGCGAGAGGCTTTAAAGAGACCTGGGGTGTTGAGTTACCCGCTAGCCCTTCGTATCACTAGAAGTAAGAATTACATTTACTTACAAAAATGAAAACAATAAAAAACAAAGCTTACCATGTTAGAGAAACAGAGTTTATTTATTTTTTTTAAGATTTTATTTCTTCATGAGAGACAGAGAGAGGCAGAGACACAGGCAGAGGGAGAAGTAGGCCTTCCAACGGGGAGCCCGATGTAGGACTCGATCTCAGGACCCCAGGATCATACCCAGAGCCAAAGGCAGACCCTCAGCCACTGAGCCACCCAAGTGCCCCTAGAGAAACGGTAGTTTATTTATTTATTTTTTTTTTTTTTGAGAAACAGTAGTTTAAAGTGAACATGGCATTTGTTCTGCTCTGAACTAAAAAGTGTTCCCCCTTTATAAAAAGAAATGAATCACTCTTTCTTTAGCAAGAATATGAAAACTTGGTTTCTTCCTTTCTCAGCCTAAAATACAGTTTTTAAAGGCCTCTGTTTATAGGGGTGATGAGGGAAAAGAACTCTCAGAGAGAGGGGGATAAAAGGCATTTCACTTGGTCTTCCTGCTTGACCCTTCCTACATCAGCCAACTCTAATGAAACCTGTAGCTGGCTGTACTTTACTACCTTAAAAATATCTCCTCTTACAGA
This sequence comes from Vulpes lagopus, assembly GCF_018345385.1. Lineage (NCBI taxonomy): Eukaryota > Metazoa > Chordata > Mammalia > Carnivora > Canidae > Vulpes > Vulpes lagopus. Next base: position 36,631,654 of record NC_054844.1, read on the forward strand.
TTTGGCAAGGAGATGACAGGTCTTCTTTTTAAAAGAATTTTTCCCTCTCTTTTCTAACTCATTTAACAACTAGTTCACATGAATCACAAGACCAGGCTACTAGAAGCTTGAGATATTTCCAAAAAAATGGGGGAGGGGAGGAATACTAGTATCTATAGATCTATAGGAAGAAAAACTTACACACACACCATGTTTCTGAGAAGTTGACATAATTTCAATTGCTTAATCCTAAACTATAACAACAAAATGTCATCATCATCATTATTATTATCTTGCACTGGAGTCAAATGGAAGAGGAGCCAGAGTTCTCTAGCTCTTGTATTAAGAGGAAGTAATTGGATTCAAGCAAAGCTGAGTTTGAGTTTCTACTTCATCACTTACCGACTGTGCCAGAGGCTACTAACTGCTCTAAGTGTTCATTGTCAACTTCTATTTAGGAAGAGAATACCCTAAATTTTAGCAGGACACATGGCTGCCCAGCCACAGGCTACATTTCTTAGCTTCCCCTGCAGTTAGGTATGGTCCGTGCATCTAAGTTCTGGTCAGTGCAGTGTGAGCAGGAAGGATTTTCCCAAGTTCTGGGTCATCTCCTTCAAGACGAAGCTAGTAGCCCTAAATATTCTTTTTCCTTCCCATCTGCCGAAACACACATCTAAGGGGGTGACTGAGCTTTTGCCATGCAGGAGATGGCAGTAGTTGTATAGTGAGAACCTGGATCTCAAAATGATCTCGTGGAGTATTGCTGCTCCGACAATCTGGAATGCTCACATCGGGGCTGTTAAGAAATAAACATTAACTTAATTAATTAAGCCACTATACTTTCTGGTCTCTTTATTACAGAAGCTCAGACTATAACCTCAAAAATTCATTTGTTAAGAGTCCTTGGTGTTTAACCCCTCCGGGTCTCAGTTTCTTCTACAAACGGGGCCTAATGCCTGCCTCACATCTGTTGTGAAGATTACATGGGAAAATGCATGGGGTGGGGTGGGGGGTGCTCAGAGCCCGGCAGATGACTGGTATGTGATAAATATTTGTGGTATTCCCTTCAATCGTGTAGGAACATGGGCTTCATATATCTTTTCAATGAATACAGGAAAATAAGGAGACTGAGTCAAGTGGTTGAATAATACGATTTGCACTGTATAGGAGACACCAATAAACCCATCACACGTTGAAGATGTCATAAGCCAAAAATGCATGCAGCACACCTGACCCACCAAACACCATAGCTTAGCCTAGCCTACCTTCAGTGTACTCAGAACACTTATATTAGCAAAATCATCTAACACAAAAACTATTTTATAATAAGGTGTTGCATATCCCATGTAACTTACTGAATATTATACTGCAAGTGAAAGACAGACTGGTCCCATGGGTGCAGTGTGCTTGTAAGGACAGGGGCTGTTTAGTCCCCGGATCCCGGGGCTGAGGGGGAGCTGCAGCTGGCTGCCACTGCCCAGCAAGCATCACGAGAGAGCATCGTGCTGCATCCTGCTAGCCTGGGAAAAGATCAAAATTCAAAATCAAGTATGGTCTTTGCTGAATATGAATCACTTTTGCAGCTCCATAAAGTCAAACAATCATAAGTCAAGCCACCGTAAGTCGGGGCAGTGTATATACAAGGCGCTCACAAGTGTTCATCAGATATATAAGCTTCTTGAGAGCAGGTTCTGAGACTTGCTTCCCACTGTTCCCCAAGTGCACACACATAGTAAGACCAAATATTTGCTGAGTGAGGAGAACACGGATATGAAATGTGAGTTAGCTGTTTTTATCTCCATCACTTCCTTCCCTCCCCGGCACCCCACCCAAGGAAAGAGAGAGCAGACATACAGAAAGAAGCAACTTGTCCGAGTTGACACAGCTTGTAAGTAGCAGACTCGAGATTCTCAAACCAAATCCAGGTCTCCCTGGATCCTTGTTTTGAGGTCTTTTCACCCTGACCCCTAGATAGATACTCCTTCTTGAGAGCAGACTTGGAAACAAGTAAGATACTTGGGCACCTGTGGATGAAGATAAACAATCTGAAGCCAACGGGAAGTTGGAATTTTTTTATATTTTAAAATTTGGCTAGGTTCTGCACGACCCTATAGCAGCAGTAATTGTCCCCCTCTCTTGCTTCATAGAGGGTCTACACTGATCTTACGCACCCTGCCCATTTTATTCCACCAACCTATGGAGTAGCTAGGCCCGCTGGATCCCAATGGGAGAGAAAAGTTTAGATAAATTTCTTTAAAGACCCTCTGTTCAATGGCTAGAGTGACAGATCAGCAGCCTTCAGCCCCAGGTGGTATTTACACTGGAGAGGAGAGATGAGAGAAGCCACCCACGGGGCTAGTGTATTCTAAATCTAGCTGTTTCCGCAGTGCCCTTCGCAGTTTCATTCTATTTTTTTTTTAAGATTTTATTTATTTATTCATGAGAGACACAGAGAGAGAGAGAGAGAGAGGCGGAGATACAAGCAGAGGGAGAAGCAGGCTCCATGCAGGGAGCCTGATGCGGGACTTGATCCTGGGTCTCCAGGATCACACCCTGGGCTGAAGGCGGCGCTAAACAGCTGAACCACCTGGGCTGCCCCATTCTAACTATTATGGCAACACATGAGGCCCTGATCCTCAGTGAGACTGAGTCACTGCTCTTCAGCGAGGGGACAAGCAGAACTAGTTCCCCTGTGCAGAGCTGTTGGTGGACTATGACCGTGAATTACAAACTAGTGGCAGATTGTTTTCGGCAGCTATCTGATAAGAAAGGTATTGGCCAACTAGGCTTTAGTTGGATGCTTTTGCAGAGGTGTCGCTATGTTAAAAAAAAAAAAAAAAAAAAAAAAGAAGCAGATGAGGAAGAAAAACTCCAGGAGAAAAAAAGGGCCCTATGCAAAGCCTTTGTTCTCTGTTTAGATTTAGAGATGCTTCCTCCGTGGCATCCCAGGCCTACTGGCTGACTTGCAGAACAGAAACTTATAATGGATCATCCTTCCACATTTCTTCTCAGGGCCCACTCACTCACAGTAGTACAATTACTACTATTTATTAATAGTAAAATAAATTGACATTTATTTGTGTTAACTATTGTGTGTGTGCATGTGTGTGTTCCCAGGTTTAGAAAGTTTTTTCTTTTTTCTTTTTTTTAAAGATTTTATTTACTCATCATAGACATAGAGAGAGAGAGTCAGAGACACAGGCAGAGGGAGAAGCAGGCTCCATGCAGGGAGCCTGATGTGGGACTCGATCCCAGGTCTCCAGGATCGTGCCCTGGGCCAAAGGCAGGCATTAAACCGCTGGGCCACCCAGGGATCCCAGGTTTAGAAAGTTTCGACAAGCATTATCTGCAAAGACTGTATTTGTTCTCAGTTATCTATGATGATATTACTTAATACTTTTATTTTTTATTTATTTTTTTAATACTTTTAATTAATACTTTTCTCTCTCTCTCTCCATTCCTTCATTTTAATCCCTTCCTTCTCTTACCACTTCTTCTTTTTCTCTAACCTGAATCACAAAGGCAGATATTGTTCAGAGTGAGCATTTTAAGACCATGTCAGTTCCTTTCCAATTCTTCCCTGAGATGTGAGGGAGAAAGATGCTCTTTCTTTTTTTAAGATTTGATTGGTTTATTTGAGAGAGAGAGAGAGAGAGAGAGAGAGAGTGTGTGTGTGTGTGTGTGTATGAGTGAGGGGAGGGGCAGAGAGAGATGGAAAAGCAGATTCCTCACTGAGCAGGGAGTCTGAGGCAGGGGGGTGGGGGGGGGCGGGTGTTGAATCTCAATACCAGGACCCAGAGACCATGAGTTGAGCTGAAGGTAGGTACTTAACTGATTGAGCCACCCAAGCACCCCAAAAGATGCTTTTAAGGTTTTACCCCCCAGGGTCTAAACTTTGTGGACACTTTTGGTGAGATGCTGTAGCCACAGAGGACAGTAGAAGAAAATGCCTCCAATCCAGATTGGCTCCCAGAGCCATGATTGCAGCTACACATGGATGCTTTGTACTCATACAGAAACCAAGGCCACAGTGGGGGTGGGGTGGGGGGTTGGTTAAGAGTCTGACTCTTGGTTTTGGCCCAGGTCATGATCTCAGGATCGTGAGATGGATCCGTGAGTTGGGGAAGCCTGCTTGAGATTCTCTCTCTCCCTCTCCCTCTCCCTCTCCTATTTATGTTCTCTCTCTTCTTTTTAAATAAATAAATAAATCTTTTTAAAAATCAAGGCCAGGGACACCTGGATGGCTCAGTGGTTGGGATGCCTGGGTGTCTCAGTTGTTGAGCGTTTGCCTCCAGCTCAGGGTGTGATCCTGGAGACCAGGGATCAAGTCCCACGTCAGGCTCCCTGCATGGAGCCTGTTTCTCCCTCTTCCTGTGTCTCTGCCTCTCTCTCCCTCTCTGTCTCTCTCATAAATGAATAAATAAAATCTAAAAAAAAAGTCTTTAAAAAAAAAAGTCAAGGCCACCCCAACATCTACCCCCTTGGTGGCAACATACATAGACTAAGAAGACCTTTTGTATCTTCTGAGGTTTAGATTAGACAGTGATAAAAAAAAAATTGTTCTCAAATTAGAACATATAAGGAAAGATAAAGGAACAGAAATGCATCTGGGGATGGGGAGAACCTGGGGCTGAACTGGGGTTTAAATTGTTGACCTTAAATTGTGAAGAAAAAAATATAATGAAGCCAGTGACACTTTGGAACTTGGAGGCCTTTGGTTAAAAAAAAAAAAAAGGAAGTGTCTTTTCTGTTTTCTTGCCACTGTGTGTGGGCAACAGGAGTGGGAACAGCAGCAGGGAAGGGTAGATAGGGTAGGCTGGGTGCAGCCGGGAGAGAAGAGTGAAGGGAAGCAGATTTGGGTCCCAGAAATTCTTTTACAAGAATTTCTTTACAAAGAATTTCTTTACAAGAAGAAACGTGACTTCTTCCTGGCATGCCCAGTTTTTAAAATGGAGGGTAGAGGAAATGGTGTAGAACCAAGGGGCTTCTAAAACTGAACCACACTAAACATGGTACTGAGCAGATGTAAAATAAACTTCCTCCCTGATCCATACTTACTAATCCACACATAGGAAGGCAATGAATAGCCTGGAAAGTCATTAAAAAAGTATAAGATAATAAATTTATGATTGTTCAGGAGCACTATCCCTTATAGAAATTACTAGACAAGAAAACTTACTACTGGTTTAAAAAAAACATTATAATTATGTTGCTTAGCAGATCTCTCATTTCTGGAATCCAAGAAAGATGCAATAATCCCTTATTGCCTACACAATTCTTGCTCTGGTGGCAACAGATTTGCAATCCACAAGCTGCTCTCATGTTCCTCTGGCACAGCAGCCAGTGACAGCTTCACCGGGGAGAACTACTAGAGGAAGGAGGGACATGGGACATCTGATTATCAAGAATGAGGTGGCCCCATTTTGCAGTAAACTGTGGCGTTCATGGACTCGTTCTCAGGTCAAACGAGATACTTTCTGATATGAGTAGAGATTTTTCCCCCCCACATATATATACCGTAGTGGTTTGGTTTGATTTGGTTTTGCTTCTATTACTGGAGCATGGACTATAGAGAGATCCTAGCACAGGGTTCTACGTTGTCACATCAAAAAATAAATAAGTAAAAGAGGATCCCATGCTCAAATTCACTTAAGACAGGCTTCATTAAAGATAAGCAGGATTGGTTTCAGGAGGGCTTCTGAGAGGCTTTGTGAATCTCAAAGAGGATGTGGAGCATTTCCTTAATGTATTTGGTCATCAAACTCTATTTCCTCCTCCTCCTCCTTCTTCCTCTTCCTCTCCTTCTCCTTCTTCTTTTCAATTTTTTTTCTTTAAACTAGGTCATGTCAAAGGAATAGAACACTAAACTAAGAGACTTCCTTAACGCTCAATATGTCATTAATTCAATTAATGTTTATGAAACCAATCAGAAAGCAATACTTAATAATCACCTACTATGCACCAAGAACTCTGTTGGGTCCATGGGAGTGAAAGAGACAAAATCCAGGGCACCTGGGTGGCTCAATGGTTAAGCATCTGCCTTTGGCTCAGGTCATGATCTCAGGGTCTTGGGATTGAGTCCCACGGCAGGCTCCCTGCTCAGTGGGGAGCCTGCTTTTCCCTCTCCCCTTCTCCCCTGCTCATGCTCTCTCTCTCTCTCTGTCTCTCAATTGATGAGTAAATAAAATCTTAAAAAAAAAAAAAGAGAGAGAGAGAGAGAGACAAAATCCTTACCCTCAGTGAGCTCACATTTACTGGAGAAAGACAGACAACAAACCAGTAAAGAAAGAAGAAAGTCTCACAAATGCAGTGGAGTAATAAAAGAGCCTAATGCAACCCATGTTGAGTTGAGAGCTGAATGAGGAGGATGGAGCCTTGTGGAGACGGGAAGAGTCTTCCTGAGAAGGAGAAAGAGCAAATGCCAAGGCCTTGACATGGAACCCATTTGGCTGGTGTTCAAAGAAGGGAAAGAAGCCTGGGGTGCCTGGAGCATTTCCAGCAAAGGGAGAGAGAGTGAGGGAGATGAAGGCAGGGCCAGAAGAGCCAGGCAAAGGAGCTCCTAGAAGCTTTTGTTTGGGGTTTGTTTTCACTTTGTTTGTTTTTGAGAAGACTTTCAAATTATAAAGAAGATGCAAGAGTACACAAAGAACTCCCATATTTTTTCCACCCAGGTTCCCCTACAAATTCATAGTATAATCATCTAAATTAGGAAATTAATAATGTATAAACTTATCACCAAAGAGATCCCACTTAGTTTCTATGGTTTTCCTAATAATATCCTTTATAGCAAGCTTATTTTTCTTTTGGTACAGGACCCAGGCTAGAATTATAGGCTGCGTTTAATTATACTATCTCTTTAACCTACTTCAATCTGGAATAGTGCCTCAGTCTTTCTTGTATTTTAAGACCTAAATATTTTTCAAAGTGGCAGGCCAATTATTTTAGAGAATGACCCTCAGTTTGGGTTTCTCTGATGTTTCCTCATGATTATTCAGGTTATGCTCTTTGGGTAGGAATTTTACAGAAATTATTCTGTATTCTTCTCAGTCTGACATATCAGAAGGCATAATAATGTTAATTTGTCTGATTTCGAGTGGTGTTAATTTTGATTAAGATTGTATCTATCAGCTTTCTCCACTATAAGGTTATTACTTTTTAAACTTTAAAATAAATTATTTTGTGGGGGAAGAAGCTTTGAGACTATGTAAATATCCCACTTCTCAATAAACTTTCACCCCCTGGCTGTAGCATTTATTGATGCTTCATGTCAGAACCATTATCGTGATGATTGCCAAGTGGTAATTTCCCAATTTGTTCAGTCCTTCAACATTTATTAGTTGCATTATAATGTAAGAAAGGGTTTTCCCTTTCCCCCATCCATCCATTCATTCATTCATCCACTCATCTGTCTATACTCATAGGTTTCTATTAGAGTCAATGGATTATAATTTTCTACTTCATTATTTCTTTGGATGCTCAAATTGTCCAGATTTAGCCATTGAGAGTCCCTTCAGGATGTCTTCTGTGCTCTTCTGACATGTCTTCCTCATTTTTTAAAGCTCTTCCTTACTTACTGGCCCAAGAGAAGGTTCTAGGCACCTCTCGTACTTCCCCTGCCCCAGTCTTGGAACCAGCCATTTCTCCCAGGACCCTTGGCTTATTTTAGTGGGGAATGGTTTAAGAAACCAAGATTTGGATGCTAAGTGTGGTCATAGCTCCTAGGATATTATTGCTTCTTGACCCTCTCATTGGACTGAGGTGGGAAACACACAGACATAACACATATCTGCATCTATTTCTTTGGCTAGCTACATTTATATATATATATATATATATATATTATTTATAATATATATATTATTTAGATAGATACATACTATGATTTTTCTAATGTCTCCAATTCTAATCATTCCTCTTTATGTAACCAATCTTTTAACCCAACCACTGCTTTCCCAATCTTGGAATGCTATCTCCTTTACATGCCCAACAGCCACTTCCTCAGCTCTGTTTCCTTGATGCCTGTTCTTCAGGCCCTGCCACCTGTAGCTACCTCAAAGGAAAATAAAAGAAGAAACATGATGACTTTTCTTAAAGAAAAAGTAAGAGAAAAGAAGGGAATAAAAGAGGAATGGAAAGAAAGGCAGTGAAAGGCTTTTTCCCCTTTTGAAGAAAAATAACCTTTAAAACATGCAAAAAAAAAAAAACAGAATAGTATACTGACCCCTCCCTAACATTTATCCCTAGCATAGACAATTCTCAGCTCCTGCCCAGCCTTGTTTGGTCAATACTCCAACCTATTTACCCTCTCTCAGTATTATTTTGAAAGGATCACAAAGATCATATCATTTTATCTATAAAGATCTCTATATGCGCATCAAAAAAATTACAATACTACTATCACACTTTAAAAATTCACAATTGTTTCTTAATAGCATCAAACATCTTGAGAGTGGGGATCCCTGGGTGGTGCAGCGGTTTAGCGCCTGCCTTTGGCCCAGGGTGCGATCCTAGAGACACGGGATCGAATTCCACATCGGGCTCCCGGTGCATGGAGCCTGCTTCTCCCTCTGCCTATGTCTCTGCCTCTCTCTCTCTCCCTCTCTCTGTGACCATCATAAGTAAATAAAAAAAATTTGTTTAAAAACATCTTGAGAGTGTTCTATTTTTCTCAGTTGTGGAGAGTTGTAAGCAGGGAAGGCACATATTCAGATAGAGATTTTCATAGGATCTCTTTAGCTACTGAAAGGAGAATAGACTATAGAGAAAATCAATCAGCAGTTTTCTGATTCCTTTAGCCAGAGGTAATGGTTACCTGGATCAGGGTATATCTTGGAAGATAAGAAGAAGGAGTCAGATGCTTGATGTATTGTAGAGATAGAGTGACTCAGACTTATTGAATAGCTTGCATATGGATATGAGGAAAAAAAAGAGGAATGAAGAATGATTCCTAAATTTTTGGCCTGAGCAACTAACTGACTAGCTGTTATATTGCATTAATTATTTAGTGCTGTGTAACAAATTACACTCAAATATAATTATTTATTGTCTCTTGTGGTTCCTGTGAGTTAGGAATTCAGGCAGGTCCCAGTAGAGATGGCTTATTTCTGTATGGAGCCTCAGCTGGAAGCCTCAAGGCTGGAGGCTGAAACTATCTAAAGGTCTGTTCAACTTGCATGTCTAATGGTTAATGATGGCTGTCAGCTTAGGCCTTACCTGTCTATCAGCTGGTGTACGTACACATGACCTCTCTATGTGGTCTGAGCTTTCTCACAGCATGGTATTTGGCTTCAAAAAGTGAGCATCTCGAGAGAGATAAAGAGCCAAGCAGAAGAAGCTCTACCCTTTCCATGACCCAGTCTCAGAAGTCACACAGCATCACTTCCTCTGTACTCCACTGATCAGGGAAGTCACAAACCCTGCCCAGATCCAAGGAGAGAGATCACAGAAACCACCTTTCAATGGAGCAGTGTCAGTTGTGTTGTAAGAAGAGGATGGGAAGTGGGATAAGTATTTTGGTACAGCTATCTTTATAAAATACAATCTGCCATAAGTGCTCTTCAATAAATGGTGACAACTTGGATAATGGTATTTTGGTAGTATTTATACGTCTGTTTTCCCCCAAGCAGGAATGTAGAATAGACAGGTGGACAGAAGAATCTGGAAACACCCACTGTCCAATCAGAAGTCTGTGGGGAATTTGAAAGGAACGATTCTATCAGTTTTCACTACAGGAGGATCATTTCTGACCATAAGAGGGAGAATGAATCCGAAAGAATAAGAAAACTAATAAGGAGGCTTCAGCAGTACTCCAGGGACAAATAGCTCTCGCAATTCTGATATTTCTATACCACCAAGATTTCTGCTGTCACCACTCTTGTTCAGTTATGGCCCCACTGTTTTACCTCTTGGATCCCGTAGTTGTTAAAAGCATTCCTTTGCATACAGCATCAGGTCAGCTCCCTCCTCTTTCCCTTGGTTGAACTAACCTTGCAAAACTCAACCCAAGTTCTATCCAACTGTCCACCTATTTGACACACCTCCCCGAGTAGTGGAATGTGCCTGGAAAAAAGCATACGAGCATGCTAATAGGATTCACTAGAAATCCATGACCTCATGTGGGTCTTTGGTGTGATCCTGTGCTCTTCCCCTAGTCCATTTCCAGCTGTCTTTGATAACTATTCCAAACCTCTCTGCTTAAACCTTCTACATTCCCACGGCCTGCCAATGACCTTTGTTTTCTATTTTACTGAGAAAATTGAAACGATCAAAAGATAGTTTCCAGACCTTGAGGACATTACATTAAGTGAAATAAGCCACTCACAAAAAGACAACACTATGTGATCCCGTGTATGTGAGATATCTACAGTAGTCAAACTCATAGAAACAGAAAGGAGATAGAATGATGGTTGCCAGGGGCTGGGGGCGGAGGGGATGGAAGTTGTTCAATGAATATGGGGTTTCAGTTTTGCAAGATGAAAAATTTCAGCCGTCTGCTGCACAACAATGCAAGCGTATGTATACTACTGGACACCTAGCAATGGTTAAGATAGTACATTTTCTTGTTCTGCAATTTTTTTACTACAATTAAAACAACAAGAATAGAACTTTCAGTCTACAACCGGGTCCACTCTCACCTGGAAGCACTGTGCCCACCCCAGGTCTCTTGTCCCTGACCCTGCCACCGTCTCCTCACCTGGCCAGATGGTCCCACACCAAGTCAGAGGTGCCAGTGGAAACAAACCAGGGATATCTGCACACAGTTACTGTCCTAATAAAACCCCAAGGCATAAAGGTAAACATATGTAGCGTAGAGAGCCTCAGAGCTCTTAAGGACTGCCATCCAGAGCTGCAACAGAAGTTGCCAAGTGAGACCATCACTGGGAAGAAGTTGATGGGATTCCTGAACCATATGGTGGAAGATACAGAATGAAATGCACCCAAAGGAGAAGTGGCTCGGTTTGGGATATGGAATAATGAAGATTGGCATCACTACCCAGAACCTATGCCAGGAAACTAAGTGAGGAGAGGAAAGGTGACAGGCATGTTGCCCAGGCTGGATGGAAACCAACTAGGCAGGACCCAACGCCACAAAAGCCTGGAAGAAAGAGCAGAGACCCACATATTTGGCTCGTTGGTTCCCAGGTATACTGAGGGGCCGAGAGGCCCATTTGGGAGAAAAATTTAATGTTGAGTTGGACTCATGGCTCCATTTTTGGGCACCACTTAGTTCCCCGTCTGGACTCAACCAAAAAGACAATTGACACTTGTCGAAAACATCAATACGGAGTTGCCTGCTAATTCTATGATGTCATACGTGATTTCCAACCAGATCATCTATAGGGGGAAAAAGCTGTAACTGCTGAAAATAACAAATAAAAATTAACATCTAAAAAAGTGGTTCTTGGGCAGCCCAGGTGGCTCAGTGGTTTAGTGCCACCTTCAGCCCAGAGCCTGATCCTGGAGACCCAGGATCGAGTTCCACGACAGGCTCCCTGCGTGGAGCCTGCTTCTCCCTCTGCCTGTGTCTCTGTCTCTCTCTCTTTGTCTCTCGTGAATAAATGAATAAAATCTTTAAAAAAATAAATTAAAAAGTAGTTCTTTATAAATACCCATTTGTGCAGAATGTTAACCTGCTGAAACAGCTCCATCTCAGAAGCATAATACACCTTTCAAAAGTTCGGTCTAAAAAAAAAAAAGTTCGGTCTAAAGAACGGACAGTGTAAGCCAGTTGTTGGTAAACTTTTTCTGTAAAGTGCTGAATAGTAAACATTTTCAGATGTGTGGACAGGCCATACAATCTCAGCAAATGAAACAGATGGTGCCAAAGGGCTGAGATAATTATGTGACCTGACCATAGTCATAAAAAAAATATGTTCCTGTTGATTATAAAAATATCTAGCAATGTTCTAGAAAAGGAGATTTCATTTCACTTTCTCTCACAAATTATTTGTAAATTAAATGCTAGTGAAAATGAAAGACTATACAGCAAATCAAGTGCCATTGACAATTATGTCTTGATGTGATTTGTCCTATTCCCTAAACCACTCTCTAATTGTTACAGAAAGGAATTTCTAATCTCTTTGTTAAGGGACACCCTTGTGTTATGTTCTCCTCATGATTCATCTTGTGAAGTATTATATATTTTTAAAATGCAGTTAAACTCTAAATAGGGACGCCTGGGTGGCTCAGCGGTTGAGCGTCTGCCTTTGGCTCAGGGCGTGATCCTGCGGTCTCGAGATCGAGTCCCACATCAGGCTCCCTGCATGGAGCCTGCTTCTCCCTCTGCCTATGTCTCTGCCTCTCTCTCTCTCTCTCTGTATCTCTCATTAATAAATAAATAAAATTCTTAAAAAAAATTAAACTTCAACTAACTTTGAGATTGTGTTATCGAAATCCATGCTGCTCCAGCCCCTCACTCCCACCTCCCACAGCAAGGACTTAGACTCCATACTATTGAACTGGCCGTGTGGACATTCTGGAGTATTTGGCATTTTCCATCATGTATAGCAATTAAAGACAAGCTATTGATAAAACTGGGGCCTCCACTTAATTTCATAAACCAGGGATCCCTGGGTGGCTCAGCGGTTTAGCACCTGCCTTCGGGCCCAGGGCGTGATCCTGGAGTCCCGGGATCGAGTCCCACATCGGGCTCCCTGCATGGAGCCTGCTTCTCCCTCTGCCTGTGTCTCTGCCTCTCTCTCTCTCTCTCTCTCTCTGTGTCTCTCAGGAATAAATAAATAAAATCGTCAAAAAAAAAGTTTCATAAACCAACCAAAAACAAAATAGGAAAGTCTCTTTTTTTCTCACTTTCCTATTCCTTTTTTTTTCTTTTTTTTTTTGTGTTTAAATTTTTATTAAGCTATAGTTGACACCTAATGTTACAGTAGTTTCAGGTGTACAGCACAGCGTATAACAACTCTGTGCTATGCTATGCCCACCACAGGTGTAGCGACCATCTGCCACCACACAACACTACTACAATACCACTGGCTGCATTCCCTGTGCTGTGCCTTTTATTTCCATGACTTACCCATTCCACAACTGGAAGCCTGTATCTCCCTCTCCCCTTCACCCATTTTGCTTTTCCCTCTACCCCTCCCCTCTGGAGACCATCAGTTAGTTTGTTCTCTGTATTTATGGGTCTGCTTCTGATTTTTATGTTTGTTTGTTTTGTTTTTTAGATTCCACGTAAAAGTAAAATCATATGGTGTTTGTCTTTCTCAGTCTGATGTTATTTCACTTAGTATAAGGCCCCCCTAGTTCCATCCATGCTGCAGAAATGGCAAGATCCCATCCTTTTTATGGCTGAGTAACATTCCATTAAACATATAATGGGCTGATTCTGTTTGGGGCTGGTTCTGTTTGACTGTCTGTGGATGATGACACAAAGTCGAAACAGAGCCTGGAAACTTCATTCTAGATCTCACTAGCTACTGGACTCTGTGTTTTAATCTCTTAGTGGAAACTCTGGGTTGCTTAATTCTGTATTTGAGGATCTTTTATGCTCTATATCATTTATGTTGTATTATAACATATGTAGAAACAACATCTTGTGAACTATGCTTTTCTATTACTTTTTAAATATATACATATCTTAAATGAATGCAATGTGCATAAATATGTTTTAAATGCAACGGTGAACCATTTGCATATTTTGCCAATGCCTCTATTTATTTGCTTTGGCATAAAGAATGAGCCAATGAACCTGTGTGTCCTATGGGAAATGTATAAATGTTATCCGATATTGCTCTTAGATGTAATGCTAATTAATGTTAAATTACAAATAAACATTATTTTAAATAGAAATATTGATATAAAAAAAAAGAAATATTGATACATATGCACACATCTTTATATTCTATTGATGGATACTTGGGTTGCTTCCATATATTGGCTATTGTAAATAACACTTCAATAAATACAGGGATGTATATATCTTTTTGAACTAGTGTTTTTGGTTTTTTTTTGGGGGGGGGCAAATACCCAATAGTGAAATTTCTGGATCACATGGTATTTCTATTTTTAATTTTTGAGGAACTTTTGTATTGTTTCCCACAATGGCCTTACACTAGGGTTCCTGTTTCTCTACATCGTCTCCAAAATTTGTTATTTTTTGTCTTTTTGAAGCCATTCTTACAGGTGTAAAGTTTTAATTTGCATTTCCCTGATGATTAGTGATACTGAAAATCTTTTTGTGTGTCTCTTTGTCATCCATATGTCTTTTGGAAAATATCTATTCATGTCCTTTGCCCATTTTGAGGGAAAGATTTCATTTATTTATTTGAGAGAGATTTTAGCATTATTTGTTGTAGTTCTTTGAAATATGCTGTTGGTATTTTGATAGGAATTGTATTCAATCTGTAGGGATTTAATTGCTTTGAGTAGTATAGACATTTTAACAATATTAATTCTTCCAATCCATGAGCATAGAATATCTTTCTATTTGTTTAGGTTATCTTCAATTTCTTGCATCAATGTTTTACACTTTTCAGAGTACAGGTCTTTCGCCTACCTAGTTAAATTTATTTACTTCTAGGTATTTTGTTATTTTTGGCACAATTGTAAGTGGAACTTTTTTTTAAATTTCCCTTCATTATTAGTGCAACAGACTTCTGTATATTAATATTGTATCCTCCAACTTTACTGAATTCATTAATTACTTCTAATACATTTTTTTTTTTTTGGTGGAGTCTTTAGGGCTTTATATGTATAGTATCATGTCATCTGCAAATAGTGACAGTTTTGCCTCTCCCTTACCAATTTGGACCTTTTATTTCTTTTTCTCATCTGACTGCTGTGGCTAGGACTTCCAGTACTATCTTGAATAAAAATGGCAAGAGTAGACATCCTTGTGTTGTTCCTGATCTTAGAGGAAAAGCTTCCAGTTTTTCACCACTGAGTATGATGTTAGTTATAGGTTTCTCATGTATGGTCTTTATTATATTCAGGTATGTTCCCTTTACTATACCCACTCTGTTGAGATTTTTTATCATGAATGGATATTGAATTTTGTCAAATGCTTTTTCTGCATCTATTGAGATAATGTGATTTCTATCCTTCATTTTGTTGATGTGGTATGTCCTGTCAATTGATTTGCAATTATTGAATCATCCTTAACATTTCCAGAATAAAACCCACTTGATAATGGTGAATGATCCTTTTCAGGTATTGTTGAATTTGGTTTGCTAATAGCTTTCTTTCTTTCTTTCTTTTCTTTTCCTTTTTTTTTTTTTTTTTTTTTTGGTAACGTTTTTGTCTGTTCTTGTTAAGAGAGTCATACTGGACTCAGAATGAATTTGGAAGGTTTCCTTCCTCTTTTATTTTTTGGAATAGATTTAAGAGAATATATATTACATCTTTGGTAGAGGGGCACCTGGGTGATTCAGTCAGTTAAATGCCCAACTCTTGATTTTAGCTGAGGTCTGATTTCAGGGTGGTGAGGTCAAGCCCTGCATCAGGTTCCATGCTAAGTGAGGAGTCTGCTTGAGGTTCTCTCCCTCTGACCCTCCACCCTCTAAAATAAATAAATAAATAAATCTTTAAAAAAAAAATGTTTGATAGAATGCAATTGTGAATCCATTCTGGACTTTTGCGTTTTAAGAGGTTTTGGATTGCCAATTCAATCTTGTTACTAGTTAGTAATTGCTGTCTTCAGATTTTCTATTTCTTCCTGATTAACTTTCAGAATGTTTTATCTTGCTAGGAATGTATCCATTTCTTGTAGGCTGTCCAATTTGTTGGCATATAATTTTCTATAGTATTCTCTTATAATGCTTTGTATTTCTGTGGTGTTGGTTTTTACTTCTCTTTCCTTTCTGATTTTATTTATGTCCCTTCTCTTTCTTTTCTGAGGAGTTTGGCTAAAGGTTTATCAATTTTGTTGATTTTTCCAAAGACCAGCTCTTATTTCCATTGATCTTTTCTTGTTGTTATTTTTTTTTTTAATTTGTTTCATTTATCTTTGCTCGGGCCTTTGTTATTTCCTTCCTTCAACTAATCTTGGGCTTTGTTTGTTCTTTTTTTTAAAATTTTTTTTAATTTTTTTTTAAATTTTTATTTATTTATGATAGTCACAGAGAGAGAGAGAGAGAGGCAGAGACACAGGCAGAGGGAGAAGCAGGCTCCATGCACCGGGAGCCTGACGTGGGATTCGATCCCGGGTCTCCAGGATCGCGCTCTGGGCCAAAGGCAGGCACCAAACCGCTGCGTCACCCAGAGTTCCCTGTTTGTTCTTTTTTTATCTGGTTCTGTTAGGTGTCAGGTTAGTTAAATACTTGAGATTTTTCTTGTTTCTTGAGGCAAGCCTATATCACTATAAATGTCCCTCTTGAAACTGCTTTTGCTACATCTGAAAGATTTGGAACCACTGTGTTTCATTTTCGTTTGTCTTCATGAACTTTTTAATTTCCTCATTGACCCATTGGCTCTTTAAGTAGCATATTGTTTTGCCTCTGTGTGTTCTTTTCCAATTTTATTTTCTTTTGATTGATTTCTAGTTTCATACCATTGTGGTCAGAAAAGATGTGTGATATGATTTCAATCTCTTTAAATTTATTGAGACATGTTTTGTGACCTAACATGTGTCTATCCCGGAGGACGTTCAATGTGCCCTTGAAAAGAATGTGCCTTCTGCTGTTTTTAAATGGTATGTTCTATATATATCTGTTAAGTTATCTGGTCTAATGTGTTGTTCAAAGCCCCTGTTTTCTTACTGAATTTCTGCCTGGATGACCTATTGATTGGTGTCAAAGTCCTCTACTATTATTTTATAACTGTCAATGTTTCATTTTATGTCTGTTTAATATTTGTTTTATGTATTTAACTGCTCCCATGTTGAGTACATAGTTATTTATAATTATTATACCCTTTTATTGTATTGACCCTTTTATCATTATGTAATACCAAGGGCACTTTTTAAAGATTCCAAATTGATAAGGCATTTTCATAGAATGGGAGGGCAAACATCTTTTAAGGTCCTATATTTAAATCCTCAATTTGTTTGTACATATGCTCTTCGTTTTTGAGGCCTGTGCTCCTACATAAAGAGGAATATAGCATCAAATGACACAACCAACTTAGTAGAGTCTGATGGGCTTTATTCAAGGGAAAATGATTCATGGCTTGGGGGAGTACAGTGCCTTACAAACACTCTTCCCAAAGGATTTTGGGCAAGAGCAAGTTTTACAGAACATTAGAAGTGGCAATGCAGAAACAGACTATGAATGGCTTAGGTTGCATATCTGACCTTATTTGGAAAGATGGAGGAACGAGAAAATAAATATAGAGCCCAAAGTTTGCCTGGCATTGGGGACTGGCTGAACAATACAGGTGTAAACAATGTCCACTTACATGTGGATTTTTAAAGATAAATATAGTACTGTACTATAAACTGCATTTTCTCTTTCTTATGATTTTCTTAATATTTTATTTTATCTAGCTTACTTTGTTATAAGACCATAGTATGTAATTCATACAACATACAATCATGTTTATGTTTATGTCTATACAATCATGTCAATTGTTTATGTTACTGGATTAATAGTTATTGAGAAGCCAAAAGTTATACACAGATTTTCAATAGTGCAGGGGGCAGGGATCAGCACCCCTAAGCCCTTTGTTATTCAAGGGTCAACTGTACTGTGTTTCTGGTCAAGCAGAGCATTTACAGGAACACAGAAATTTGGTTTGCTGACATGGCAGCCCAGGCAGGGTGGCTTCATTTTAGAAATTTATCTCAGCAATAGCAAAGTGTTTAGAGGAACAGACCCTAGAGTCAGACTGCCCAGGTTTGAACCCTGACCCAATGGAAGAATTTGATGTTCATCATATAACTTAGTGATCAAATGGTAGGACAGTCTGTCAATGGATACCTCTTACTGTAATGCCACATGAAGAACACAGCATCTTCTATGACAGATTCTTGGCAAAAATGTTTATCTCTAATCTAATTAAGCCTCTGACTTATGTCCAGTTAACAGGAAATACTAGACTTTGAAAAACAGTATTAGGGGAAAATAATCATCCACAGCTCTGCTGTTCTCTTGAAAAAGTCGAAGTCAAAGTCATAGGGAAAAAAGTCAGGGAATATAACCAATCACAGTATGTGAAATGCGATTGGGTGCTTCCATGAAAAACCCAATCATAGAGACACCTGGATGGCTCAAGGGTTGAGTGTCTGCCTTTGGCTCAGGTTGTGATCCTGGAGTCCTGGGATTGAATCCCACATCGGATTCCCTGCAGGGAGCAGCTTCTCCCTCTGCCTATGTCTCTGCCTCTTTCTCTGTGTCTCTCATGAAAAAATAAATAAAATATTTTGAAAAAATAAAAAGAAAAACCCAACCATTAAAGACTCTGAGACTTGAATATGGAATAGGTTGGTATGGGGGAAATATTGTTAAATCTCTTCTGTGTGCATGTGTTATTTATGTAGGGAGATGATATGAGTTCTGCAACATTAACATGGTTCAATGAAATATAATCAGAAAGACAAACAGATAAATCAAATATAGCAAAATGTTCCCAATTGTTGAAGTTTGGATGGGTGTATAGGTGTCTGTTACATTATTTTTTTTAACTTTTCTATATGTTTAAAATCTTTCAAAATAAACATGGAGGGGGGGTCACAGCCTCCACAGCTCCTACCAATACATTTACCTATATACCTGCATCAGTATCCAAATACTGTATTTTCACTACGGTTTGCATATAGAATATTTTATCCTGCTTTTCATAGCCATTATCTCCAGTTTATAAGAGCCCATCACTTTTATCTACCCAAGGACATCTCAACAGCAGTTTCCTCTTCTCTCTCCCACATAACCTCTATTGGCTCCACATACCTTTCTATCTACTTGTGCATTTATCTACTACCCTTTACACTATCTTCAATTCATTTCAATAAATATTTATTGAAAACCTATTTTGTGCTGGGAATCTTGTGGTGAACAAAAGACAAAAGCACTGCTTTCATGGAGCTTATCCTTTGGTTAATGAAGATAGATAATATGGTAAGTAAGTAAACAAATGATGTAGTATGTAAAAGGGAGTTAGGGAAGAAGGAGAAAATAAAGTAAGAAGGAAGTGGAGTACATATGTAGAGGTGTCCAGGGTTGCTGACAACCTATGTGAAAGCTTGTACAGACAGAACCTTGAACCAAAGCATGAGGCTTGGCAGTAGGGCCTGAGGTAGATATCAGGCTTCATTTAACTCCCCTTGCCCAGGCACCTGTGTAAACATCTTGTACAATCATATGTGGTGCCTCTGAAGATTTTGCAATTTAAATAGGGTAGCTTTCAAAACACCTTAGATTTTCCTACGGTGCAAATGGGGGAGCTCCTGGTAGTTTGAACAAAGAATAATATGATCTGCCTTACAGTTTAAAAACATCACTTTAGCTACTGTATTGAGTGAGAATGGACTATGGGGGGGTCAAAGGTGGGAAGTAAGGAAATTAGAAAACTAATCCAAGTAAGAGAGGATGATGTCACAGATGAGATATTAGGGGGGAAGGTGGTGTGGAGTGGTCCTAATTCTAAATATATTTCAACAGACATAAAAGGAGTAAATATAGACTGTACAAGAAAGAGAGGAGTCAAACGTGACTCCAGGCTTTGAGGACTGAGCAAACAGAAGGATGGAGTTTTGCTTTATCTGAGATGGAGAAGATTATTGATAGACCAGGGTTTGTTTGGGAGGAAGATCAGGAGATTGATTTTGGATGTTAAATTTTAGCTGCCTATTAGAATCCCAATAGAAATGAATATAAAATTCTAGAGTTAATAGGTTTCAAAGAATTTCAAGGCTCCTCAAAAGAGTTGTTGATAGTCATTTCTACCATTTCTTCATCCTTCATTCTCCTGTAAACCTGTGGTATAACAAGAAATATATCTGGTCTTTGTCCTTAGTTCCTGGTACAAACCTCCTTAAGCCCGTGGAATTTTCTGAGTGATAGGAGGCCCTTTGGGGTTTATGCTAATGCAGCGACTTAGGGTGTGCCCCTACCCTAGATAACCTCATGGAGCCGGCCATCAGAAAGACCAAGTGACTGGAACATTGAAACTTTCAGCCCCACCCACTGGTCCCTGAGATGAGGGTAGGAGGGTGCTGAAGATTAAGCTCTATAAATACTCTTAAACAAGACTCAGTGAACTTACAGGTGAACACAGGCACATTCTCGGAGGATGGTACACCCCAGTGCCGAGGGGACAGAAGCTCCTGTGCTCAGAAACTTTCTGGATCTTGCTCTCTTCATCCAGCTGTTCATCTGTACCCTTTATAAACTCCTTAATAATAAGCTGGTAAATGTAAGAAAATGTTTCCCTGATATCTGTGAGCTGCTCTAGCAAATTAATCAAACCTGAGTTGGGGGTTGTGGGAACCTTCAAGCTATAGCTAGTTGGTTGGAAGCACAGGTGACAACCAGGATTTGTGATTGGGGTCTGAAATGGGGGGATGGCATGGCTGTTTTGTGAGACTGAACTCTTAACCTGTGGGATCTGATGTTATCTCTGGTAGATAGTGTCAGAATTGTTGATTGTAGGACACCCAGTCAATGTCCACTGAGAACTGGAGAATTGCTTTGAGGTGTTGGAAAAAACACACAATTAAATTGATTAATAGACCATATGTTGTTGTGTTGATTCAGGTCATGTTAGGCTTTGATATTCATGTCAGGAAACCCATTCCAGAATTTTGTCCCCTATCACTCCCCTGAAACTGCTGATGTCACCTGTGACCTCCCACTGCTAAATCCCATGGCAAATTTTCTTCATATTCAAAGAAAGCTATTTTAGTTACAGGAAAATTTGAAATATTTACAAGGTCACAGTATCAGATTCATTTGACACAGGATATCATTTCCTCCTTTTTTTGAAAAAGTTTTTACTTTACACTTTCCTGTTCCTCATTTCTCACTGGACACTCCTTCCATTTCCATCTGCTTTACTGGTTTTTCCACATTTTCTCAATACAGATGTTGGAGGGCAGAGTCCTAAAGCGCAGCTCTCAGACCCTATCTCTTTTGGGGGGATGGGGGGAAAGGAGAGAGAGAATCTTAAACAGGCTTCATGCCCAGCACATGGCCAGACATGGGGCTCGATCTCACGACCTGAAATCATGATCTGAGCCTAAATCAAGAGTCCAACACTTAACTGACAGAGCCACCCAGGTGCTCTTCAGACTCTATCTCTCTACATAGATTAACCTCCTAACCAATCCTAGCCCGTCTGAAGTCTATCTCCAGTACAGATCTCTCCTCCAAGCACCAGACACATGGCTGCTGGACATCTCCACATGAATATCTCATCTCAAATCTTATGGGACCAAAACCAAACTCCCCTATCCCCTTATTCTCCTGTAGTCTTACGCATCTCAAAAATAGCAACTCCATTTTCCCAGTTTCTCAAAGTCTTGGAGTTCTCCTTGACTCCTTTTTTTCCCCTCAGACTCATATCCAGTACCTCAGACTGATTTCAAAACATACCTTAATCCACAACTACCAGTACCATTCTGGTTCAAGACCATTATCCCTTGCCTGAATTAAAGAACTAGTCTCTTAGCTGGCCTCCCTGATGTGACACTTGCTCTTCTACACACTAGTCTATTTTCCATAATGCAGTCAGGAAGATCCTTTTAAAATATAAGTTAACTATGCCACCTGTTTAGTTAAAACTTTCCAAAGACTTTCCACATTATTCAAGGTCAAAACCCAAGTCCCTCTAAGGACTAAAAGTGGCTTGCAGCACTCCCCTTCCTCCCTCCCTCATCTCCTCCTCTGTCACTATGCCAGGGTCACCACCATGGCCTCTGCTTTTCTTGAAGACATTAAGCATTCTTGTCCTCAAGGCTTTTGCACCTGCATTTCCTTCTTAAAACTCTGTTTCCTCAGGGATTTACATATTCTGTTCCCTCGCTTCCTTCAGACCTCTGCTAAAATGTCACCTTATCACAGAGTTTGCCCCCAACCATTCATTATAAGGTCCTTCTCCCAACCATCGTTCTCTCTGACTCTTGCCCTGCTGCATTTTTCTCACAGTGCTCTTCATTTCCTGACAGGTACTTACTTACTTGCCTCTATCCACTACGGTGGAAAGTCATGATGGCAGAGACATTATCTGTCTTCGTTTTTTGTCTTTATTATTGAATCTTCAACATCTAGGGAAGTGGCCAGCATATAGTTAGCTCGCAGTAACTAAGAAAGAAGAATGACAGAAATAATGTAGCACAACAGCGGAGATATGTGGCAGCCAGCCTCCAAGATAGCTCCCAGTGACTCCTGACTCCGGTGTTCATGCTCTTGCACAAGTTCCTCCCATTAGGAGTAGAGCTGCCTGACCTGTATAACCAGTGGCAGAAATGACAAAGCATGACTTCCAAGGTTAGGTCATAAAAGATGTTATGGCTTCTACCTCACCCACTCTCTTGGATTAGTCATTGTCAGGGAAGACAGCATTGTGTCATGAGGATGTTCAAGTGGTCTACGGACAGGCTTGTGTAGGAAAGAAATGACGTACCTACTGACAAGCAGCACCACGTGAGGGTGAACTATCTTAGAAGAGCAGATCTCGAACCCAGTTAAACTGTTAAGTGACTGCAGCTGTGACCAACCAGCTTTGACCAACATTGTGACTACAAAGGAGGACCTAGGCCAGAAGCTCTTGACTATCCTGCTCCCAAATTTCTGATCCACAGGAACTGTGTGAGATGATATCCGTTTACTGGTGGGTAAGCTGCTGAATTTGGGTAATGTATTACCAAATGGTTGGTAATGACTTCCTTGCTGGTTTTCCTTGCAGATTTTGCATTTGCTTTCCCTTCTGCCTAAAACTCCATTCCTTCAGATAGTTTTGTGTCTTTATCTCTTACATCAGGCTTCTGCTAAAATGTCATGCTATGCAATTATGCAGTAATGCAGCAAGGGATTCAGGATGTGTTTGAGATATCCAGGAGATAGAACAATATTTAGCAACTGATTGTACGTGGAGGACACGAGACAGAGAGGAGGGAATCAAAATGATTCTCAAATTATTGGCTCGTGTACCTAGTTTGTACCATTCCCAAATTTAAGGAAAACAGGTTTGGGGCAGAGATTATAAATTTAGTGTTGGACCTGCTAAATTTGAAATGTCTAAGAAATAGCCAAGTGGAGATAGCCAGCATGCAAACATATATACCATTTGTAACATAGAAGAGCGATCTGGGCTGGAAATAAAGCCCTCGGTGTCAGGACCAACCTTACAATTTGCAGTGCCCAGTGCAAATGAAAATTTGCAGGGTTCCTTGTTCAAAGAGCCCATGAGGCCCACGAGCTGCCAGGTCTCCCTCGCACCAATTTGTAGGATTGATGGATCATGCCTTGGCTGAGGCTTGGTAAGTGGAGCCAGGTATCTCCCCTTCCCCATGGACTCTAGGCTCCAAACTCCTTTAAGGGGACTGCCTCCAAGAGATTGCAACTTCCATGTCTGGATGCCCTTACAAAAGGGTATGGGCAAGAGGCTCATTCTCCCTGAGTCACCTACTGGGTGACAGCACTGTGGCATTGCTAATCTAGGGCAAGTCAGCTGCCATCATGCCATACCCCACAACACCACAGATGCATGCAGGATTTCTTGGTCCTAGCAGTTCTGGGTAGAGGAAAAAGGAAGGTGGGTAAGGCTGAGAAACTATCCCAGGGAGGCAGAGGCAGTGGGAGGCAGGACTATATGAAAACCAAGCACACTTCATTGTCTCATTGAACTCCATGTATTAAAAAAAAAAAAAAATCAAAGATAATATTATTAAGAATTTTAAGCCTGGGGGATCCCTGGGTGGCTCAGAGGTTTAGTGCCTGCCTTCGGCCCAGGGCATGATCCTGGAGTCCCAGTATTGAGTCCCGCATCGGGCTCCCTGCATGGAGCCTGCTTCTCCCTCTGCCTGTGTCTCTGCCTCTCTCTCTCTCTCTCTCTCTGTGTCTCTCATGAATAAATAAATAAATAAATAAATACATCTTTAAAAAGGAAGAGAGAGAGAAAAGAAAGAAAGGAAGGAAGAAAGAAAGAAAGGAAGAAAGAAAGAAAGAAAGAATTTCAAACCTGTAAAGGCACCTGGGTGGCTCAGTTGGTTAACCATATGTCTTCAACTCAGGTCATGATCCCGGGGTCCTTGGTTAGAGCCCTGGGTCAGGTTCCCTGCTTATCAGGGAGTCTGCTTCTCCCTCTCCTTCTGCCTCTCCCCTCAAATCATTCTCTCCATCTAAAATTAATAAATAAAATCTTAACAAACAAACAAGCAAAAAAAGAATTTCAAGACTGCAACTACAGAACATTAAGACTCCCAGGCATTAAGTCCTTCTGAGTGCAGGGCCCTCTGTAAATCAACTGTTCAAATGCTCATGAAACTGGCCCTGGTTGGAATAGACAGTAAAGTTATAAAACTGAGTAAGTTCTAAAAGGAAAGATGAGAAGAAAAGGAACAGGATCAAAACCAGAGACGCACAATATTTAAGGGATGGGCAGAGAAAGGGCATCCTATGCCTAGGTGAAGGTTGTTATGAATCAGAAGGCCAATAAAGGAGAAAATACTTGGTCTACCACTGCCAACTTGGAAAAGCTTTGCAAATTCAATAACCTGGCCACATATTATTAGGCACATTTTATTTCAGTAATTATTCATGATAGATGACAATTTTTTAGGGTCAAGGATGTGGATCTTACATAGGCCTATGACCTTGATTACATTTGAAGTGTATAATACTCAGTTGGAAAAAAATATTGCATGAGAGAAAGTACAGGAAATAAAATAGATTGAATGAAATAATAGAATTTACTGATGATAGACTCACAGGTAACCTAAGTAAATAATTCATTTCCCTTCCAGCAATAGTTATTTTCCATATAAGGCCAGCAATGTCTCTGCAACATTTATCAAGCAACAAAAGTGTAAACTCTAAAATGTACAAAGAATTTCAAATGACTCATGGAAACCTGTTACAAAATCAACCACAAGAGTTTTCTAACTACTAATTAACTTTGAGCAAAGTCAGGCCATAAAAACTAGGCCATTTGGTGAGAAAACTGGCAGAAAGTTGATGACACTTTGAGAGGTTAGAATTGGGGGGGGGGGGGTGATTTTTTTTTTTAAACAGATTCAGAAATATCTCTGGAGGTGGTTTATAAAACGGCCAAGAGCCCAGATTTTAAATGCTTGGGTTTGAACCCCAGCTCTGCCACTTACATCCTAGGTGTGATTTTGGATTAATTATTTAATCATCCTGTGTCTGAGTAAAAGAGTGGTAATAGTTGCCAGAGTGGTAATGAGGATTACATGACTGAATGTAAAGCATTTAGAACTGTGCCTAGCACATAAAAATCACTATGTACACATTTATTAAATGAAAATTGTGATAACTGATCATGTCACTAAAACGTCTCTGGAATTTCTAATTTAGTAAGTCCTATGAGCTTTGGGGGAGAGTTCACTGAGAGAAAACAATCTTTTTTTTTCCCTCCTTATTTTTTTTCTTCTTTATTCTCCTATCTCCCTCTGCCCATCCTATATTGTTTCCTCTTTATATTAAACACATTTCTCTCTGGACACCTGGGTGGCTCAGTCAGTTAAGCATCCCACTCTTGATCTCAGTTCCGGCCTTGATCTCAGGGTTGTGAGTTCAAGCACTAAGTGTGGAGCCTATTTAAAAGAAAGAAAATTCTCTCTATTCTTTAAGATACTGGATATTTTCTTAAAAGTAACTTCCACATGTCTAATGATGCATATTCATGGTTGTTTTCTCACTTATGATTGGTCTCAATGTTTTCTTTTTTTCATACAGAAACTCAAAAAACAAGAATATGTGCTTCAGGATTTTTATTCCCTTAATGCCAACAGTTCTTAGTCATGCCGCTTCGAAGAATGAAGAAGTAGACCAAACGAAGAGCAGTGGGCAGCAAGGTAAAGTTTATTGAACAATAATAGTACAAAGGACCCAGGGATGGAGGGGACCCGAGAAGGTTGCCCTTTTGGTGTTCACATTTAGGGGTTTTTATAAGCTCTTTCGAGGAACTATTTTGAGCATCTTCAGTGTGGGTCCCTGTGGACTGGTGGCTAAGGTGTCACAATCAGGGCTTTGATCATGCACCTGTCTACCTGTTGGGTTATTGTTGCTGGTCTCTTGCGCTCACATCCGGAGACGACCCGCCTCAACTTGTGATACTGACAACTGTTTTACAGTTAATTGTTCTGTTTTAGGATGTTTTGTAAAAGTCACTTTTGCAGAGGCGGCTAGACAGGATGCTATTGTGGTCTTGTCTAAGCTGTAAAACAGGATGCTAGTGCGATTTGGTCTTGGCTATCTGGGCTTTTTTGCTTTCTTGCTGGGGACCCTGGGCCTGACTACCTGGGTGTCCTATTAACCTCTAACATACAGGAGAGTAAAATGCACAGGCAATTTAGTGTCATCATAATAATTCTGCTACGTTAGTGGAAAAAACATAAAAAAGTTTCGATGGCAAGTGTAGGACAATGACTCTAACAAGGATTTCAAACATACCGTCTGGCCCTTTCCGGGAGTCCAAATGGACCCATCCATCACCAGCTTCTCTGAACACAGCTCTGCAGACACCCCATCCCGGAATCCTGCAGTTCACGTGCCTGCAAAGTAGAAATCCCTTTGCATGTGTCCTATGGCTCTTTTTAAGTCTCCGGGAATGCATTCTTTTATACTCTGCCTCAATTTTATTTTAGTCCTTTCCCTGCAGCCTCGGGTTAGTAATAGTCTTTCACGCTCGCTGCATTACAGCAGAGTTTCCCTCAAACCCCAGCGTCGTTCTTTGGCTTCTTTTGCATTTTTGACGCGGAGAGGACTAAGCCTCCGGGGTCCAAAGGGACTGCGCGCTCCAGGTCCTCCTGCGACCACACCCTGCCTGTGCTGGTGCAGGCGGGGGTAGAGGGCGCTTCTCTCGCCTCCTAACCTCTCTTTATGCGGAAATCCTCCTGCCTTTTGTGAACACGTTGCTCTACATCTCCCTCTTTTCTCTTCTGTGGCTTATGATCTACGAGTTTTGCCTCTTTTCTCTGTGCCCCCCGCCCCCCCCCCCCCCAGAGGACACGTCCCCTTACTTTGGAGTCAGAGTAATTGATGCTTGAAGATCCTGCACTGGCTCCACGGAGCCTGGCCCGCAGGGTCCCCGGCCCGAGCCGCAGTGACGGCGGCCCCCTCCGCAGTGACACGGGTCAAGGGCAGCAAGCCCCGGTCGGCCAAGGCTGACCTTAGAGAGCTGCCCCGCTCGCAGGCAGGCTCGGGGAGCCCCGTCCACTGCCCCGCCCCCGCCCCCACCCCGCGCGCCCTCGCCGCCTCCTCCCCGAGGTCCCGGGCTTGCAGAGCGCCGACGTCAACGGCTCCGGCTCCGTCCCGACTTCCTTCTGGGAGCCCAAGGAGCCCGGGGGAAGTTTGATCATTCCGCAGCGAGCCCGGCTCGCTCACTGGGCATGCTCAGTGGCCGGCCCCGCGCGGCGGGCGAGAGGCTGGGCTCGGGCGCAGGGCTCGCGGGGCTCGCGGGGCTCGCAGGGCTCGCAGGGCTCGGCTCCCGGCAGTGCGGGCCGCCCCCGCCGCCCCCGCCGCCCGCCCCGCGCGCCCCGCCCGCCCCGCGCGCACGCAGGGCCCCGTGGCAGCGCCGTGGGGCCGGAGCCCGGGAGCCCCCAACTTCGCGCCAAGTTCGGAGCCGCCTTTTGGGGGAGCCATGCAAATGATGACCAGGGACGTCCTGCTAGGAATGGAGGAGGAGGAGGACGACGACGACGGGGATATCGGTGAGCGGGGGCTTCCCCGGCGCGGCCCGGCGGCCGGACAAGTTGGGGACTGCGCGGGGGCGCGGCGCCCGGGGGCTCGCAGAGGCGCGGGAGGAGCAGCGGGGGAGCAGCGGAGGAGCAGCGAGGGGAGCCGTGGAGGAGCAGCGAGGGGAGCCGTGGAGGAGCAGCGAGGGGAGCAGTGGAGGAGCAGCCTGGGGAGCAGCGGGGGGAGAAGTGAGAAGTGGAGGAGCAGCGTGGGGAGCAGCGGAGGAGTAGCGGGGGCAGCATTGGAGGAGCAGCGTGGGGAGCATTGGAGGAGCAGCGTGGGGAGCAGTGGGGGGAGCACCGGGGGGAGCACTGGAGGAGCAGCGGAGGGAGCAGCGGGGGCAGCATTGGAGGAGCAGCGTGGGGAGCAGTGGGGGGAAGCAGCGTGGGGAGAAGTGGAGGAGCAGCGGAGGAGCAGCGGGAGGAGCAGCGGAGGGAGCCCGCGTCGCCGTCCCGGGGCCGCGGTGCATTCAGCTGCGGGCGGCGTGGGGCGCCCCCGGGAAGGCCGGGGATGGGGTGAGGATGGGATGGGGTGGGGGTGGGGGTGGGGGGCGCCGGGGCGGGCTGCGGGCGCGGCCCCTGAGCGGCGGTGCGCGTACGGGGGGGACCTTGGCGCCGGGGCAGCAACTTCGGGGTCACCCCCTGCCCCCCGCACCTGCGCTGGGGCTTGCGGAGAGCGAGAGCGGCGCGGGGCGGGGGCCGGGGCGCGGGCTGCGCGGCCCACCTGTGCCCGCCTTAAAGCGAAAGCTGGGAGCGGCGCGGGAGGCGGGTGGGGGCCGGGTGGGGCCCCCGGGAACGGATTTGCGGCCGCGGGGGGCGGCCGGGGAGGCTTCCTTCAGCCGCAGAGCCCGCGGGGGAAGTGATTGGAGGAGGAAGCCCTAGTTGGGGCGGATCTCGGGACACTTCCTCCGAGGGCGAGGGCCGGAGCTGGGGGGGGCGGTGCAGGCCTGGGGGGCAGGGGGGTGCAGGCCTGGGGGGCAGGCCTGGGGGTTGTCATTTCTAGTTAGAGTTTAAAATGTGCAGGGGTTGTAGACGGAGCGAAGGGAGAACTGTTTAATGGGGATGGGGGTGGGGGGAGGAAAACAATTGGGGCCAGTGAGTGAGCACACGCGGGGCCTCCAGAACCTGGCAACTACATTAACGAGCTGCTCTGTTCAGCAGCTCTGGAGCCTCCCTCTTGCTCCCAGGCTCAGTTTAAAACATAACAGTTCTTGCTCATGTCCTAAAGCCCCCCCCCCCTTCTTTTTCTTGAATGACTTTAGAAGTCCCTTAATTTTAGGAGCTAGATGTGGCTTTTCTTTTCTTTCTTTCTTTCATTCATTCATTCATTCATTCATTCATTTATAGATGTGGTTTTTCTTTTCTTTTCTTCATTCATTCATTCATTCATTCATTCATAGATGTGGTTTTCCTTTATCATTTTTCCCCCCCGGCCGGATACAGTTTACATGTAACATTTGTACAACCCACTGAGGGGATACCCTTCTACGTTGCAAAATGATTACCTCCGTAGCTTTAACCAGCGCCTCCATGACCTCATGATTACCGTTTCCTTTTTTGTGGTGAGAACATTTTAAGGCCCACCATCTTAGCGACTTTGCAGTACAGGATACAGTATTAATGATAATAATCACTATGCTGTACTTCAGATCCCCAGAACTTGGCCTTACAACTGGAAGTTTGTGCCTTTTGACCAACATCCCCTCCTCCCCTCCTCATCCTGCTGTTTCTAGGAGTTCAGCTTTTTGTAGATTTCACCTGGAAGTGACACACAGTAATTGTCTTTGTCAGGCTTATTTCACTTAGCGTGATGTCCTTCAGGTTCCACCCATGTTGTCCCAAACAGCGGGATTTCCCTCATTCTCATGGCTGACTAATATCCCATTGCCCACATGCAAGGAAGGAGGAGGGTGATGGTGATGATGCTGGTGATGATTTTATATATATATGCACACACACACACACACACACACACACTACATCTTCCTTATCCATTCCTCTATACTTAGACAATTTTTTTTAAAGGAAAGAATAATAGGATCAAATATGCGTTAGGATAGATCTTCCTGGCAGCATGTTGGAAAATGGATTGGAGTGGGAAGGAGGTAGAGGTAGACTTTTCTAGTAGTCAGGTTTGGAAATGCCTGCAGTGGTCATGGGAATAGAGAAGAGTGGTCTGAAAATTTAGGAAAGAGGTGACTCACTGAGGCCTCAAAGACCCACCGCTTCCAGCAAACAAGGTGACTCTTGGACTTGAGCTGAATAATTAGGTGGAAAGTGATGGCAGGTGTGCAGGAGGGACACTTTTCTATCATTCCAAAAAATCTTACACTTTTCTCCTCTGCTTTAGTTCAGACCATTTCCCTTCCTTAGTAATACCAGACTTGGCTCCTCTGTTTCTCAGTGGCTCGCTCTCCTTCCAAGCCTGCCAGGAACCTAGAAAGCTATTACTGATCCTTATGGCCCAAAGTGCCCCCCAATAAATTGTCACACCCCTTATTTTTCTGTTCTACACAATTAGCATTCACTTTGTATTTTGTCTTTGTTGTTGATTATCTTTATACCCACAACTAGAGTGTAAATTTCTTGGGCACTGGGACTAGACCACTTGGGTCTTCGAGAGATCATACAAAATATCCCAAACTTTGTAGACATTCGCTGTTATAATTTTTTTTAAAGTTTTCTTCCTCACCCTTCCTCTAACATGTAAGTTCCCTGAAGGCAGGTGTCTTGCATGCTTTGTGTTCTATGCCCCTCATGCCTAGAATGGTGCTTGCTATTCAGTAGAAGCCAAGCAAATCATTGTTGAAAGGCTCATTGTAAGTGAATTGCTCCTTTTAGTTTGATTAGCTTCATGCTCAGTGGTTTTATGGTCCTAGTAGAATTCTCTTATATGGCACTGTGAGATGACCTGTTATCTGTTGATTGTACATAGTTTATCAGGTACTCTGCTAGGTTGCGGGGTCCTTGACCTCTCTTACCTCACTATCTAGGAAGGAGGCAGATACACAAATAGAGAATTGTAGTAGTCTGTGATTAATGCTGTAATCAAGATGTGCACCAGGATCAGTGGTGGTACCAAGGAGAAAGCAAGGCATCTTGCTGAGGGGATTCTTCAGACGCAGTGCCTGAAGCAGCCCTGGGAAGGATGAGACATAGACCAGGGGGAGGGCTAGGACAACGATGTGTCTTGAGCATTCCTAAATGTGACTTCTCAAAAAAAAAAAAAAACAAAAAAAACCCCCAAAAACCCAAAACTTTATGCTGTCCTTATTTGCGGTGGCACGAGGGAGATAGTCTGTACCAGGAGAATGACAGTTAAAAAAACAACAACAAATAACTATCCTTAAAGCTTTTCTCTTTGAGTATAGTTTTGCCCTTTTTAAAATAAACCTGTTCTTTTCAGTTCAAATCTCCAGTCACTGTCTTCTATGTTTTAACTTTCAAGTCAAAGAATTGCTTTCTAAAATGTTTGCCATCTCCTCTTGTAATTCCCATTGTTCTTTAAATCTGGCACAAACAGCTCTAAAAAAGTTCCACACACACACCCCTTTCTTTTTTTTTCTCAAGAGGTTGCAATAGTCACACATGTTGATTGCTCTACCTTTTTTTTTTCTTTCAGAAACCAGTAACTTTAGACCAAAAGCTCCTGGGAAGGTTTCTGTCAGAGATACTATTTTATTTTATTTTATTTTATTTTATTTTATTTTATTTTATTTTATTTTATTTTATTTTTTAATTTTATTTATGATAGTCACAGAGAGAGAGAGAGAGAGAGAGAGGCAGAGACACAGGCAGAGGGAGAAGCAGGCTCCATGCACCGGGAGCCCGACGTGGGATTCGATCCCGGGTCTCCAGGATCACACCCTGGGCCAAAGGCAGGCGCCAAACCGCTGCGCCACCCAGGGATCCCCTAGAGATACTATTTTAAATTCCAACATTCTGGAAGGGAGATTATACTACATTATTTAAAAATCCCATAGTCTAGCCTTAAGTTGAAAGGTGGTCTTCAACTTTCAAGGTGGTACCCGTAGCAGGTTAGATTAAACTGATTACGTTTTTTTTTTTTTTTAATTTATTTTTATTTATGATAGTCACAGAGAGAGAGAGAGAGAGGCAGAGACACAGGCGGAGGGAGAAGCAGGCTCCATGCACCGGGAGCCTGATGTGGGATTCGATCCCGGGTCTCCAGGATCGCGCCCTGGGCCAAAGGCAGGCGCCAAACCGCTGCGCCACCTAGGGATCCCCTGATTACGTTTTAATAAAAGTTTCCACTCTAGCTAATACTTTAGGTTTTCATCTGTTATCATATTTATCAGTTTGTGTTTGGTATTGTAGCTGATTCAATGTATCTTAAGGAAGAGGTTATATAGTCACAGAGAGAGGAGTGCTGCTATCTTACTCACCTTTGTACACCGCAGCCTGCATATCACAATGCTTTTCACATAGTAGATACTGAACAAACACTTGCTAAGGGACTGTTTTTTAGATTTTAATGGAAGCTTTGTATGCCTAAGATTAAAGCTTGATTGCTTCTGTGATACAATGTAGTCAGGGCTTGGTCTGTGCAAAAATTACCAGTTTTAGACCAGAAAAAACATCATTTCCAATTACCTTCAACCAAGGAAATGTACTTCTTGCCTGATTGGTAACTCCTATGTAAAGATAGAGATGGTGAGAATTTAATACAATCAACTGATTGTCTTAAGTCATTATCATCATGGTTATTACGGCTTTTCCTTTAGTTTTGCCTTGCTTTATAATACTGCAACTAAAATTAATTAGAATCCCAGTTTAGGGGACACTAGATGAAAATGTCAACCATGGGATAGTGTCTGGATATGTACTGAAGAGCAATTCAGATACTCCTCAGCCAAAACATCAGATGGAACGTGTGCATGGAAGACAAGTTAAAGGGTTAATAGGCAACTTTCTCTGCTGTGGTATTTATTACTGCCCTGGCTACATGTCTGAATGCTAACTGAAAGAACTTGCTGCAGTAAGTTATTCAGTAGCTAAAAATACGAATGAAAGAAAATATATTCTTTTGTGAAGTCCAGATGTGGCTTTTATCGTTAATGCTTTTAATCTAGAACATTGAAACTCTACTATTTCCCACATTATTTAAAAATACAAATACTTGAAATTGAGGGGAAAAAGGATATTGATCTTTAAAATTATCTTTTTTAAAACCTTAATTTTAACTTTGGCAGACCTTTAGCCATAGGTCAGTCATGCAAGTAGATGTTCTTTCACAAAGCACAATTATGCAGATTATAGGCTTGTTTATAAAGCTTGGTGTATATAAACTAAGAAACTAAGATTGTGTTTACATAATTGAATTTTTTATAATTTCTCCAGACAGTCTATCTAGATTATTTGAAAAATAATCTTTGGCTTGGTACAGAGAAAATGATGGCTAAATTTTTCTTGGGGCATCACGTAGACACAGCTTTAAGCATTTTTTTTTCTTGATTTGTGCTTAGTTTTTAATAGAAATTATTCCCTGCTAAAGTCTAAACAAACATTATACTCTTCTCACATGTAACCTCAGACCTTTAACATTATTTTAAAAGTTTGTTTATATAATGATCTGAAACAACTGCATTCATTTGTTTTGTAGCATTTTATTTCTTTCTGCTGTTACTTATTAAATAAACAAGCCCTGGGTTCCTCATTTGTGTAAAAGATAAGATCCCCTTTCTAAAAAAAAAAAAAAAAGAAAAACAAAACCCTTAGAAACAATGATACACTAAAGGAAGAGTATAAATTCATGGATCATAGATACTACCTAGGAAAACTAGGGTTAAAGAGAGAGGGTGGTAAGTGAATCCCTGGAGAGGGGGATGGGGAGGGGGGACTAAGTGAAGGCCACATTGATGCGGAGCAGGGAGGAGGGAGAGGAATGACTGGCAGTCAGAAGACCTGAGTTTGGGTTGGCTTTGCCACTTAGAATCTATTACCTGAGGCAAGTTTCTTGGCTTCTCTGAGCCTGTTTCTTCAGCCTGGTGGGGTTGCTAGGAGGATGCCAGGTGTATGTCCAGCGCTGGGTGTGGGGCCTTTCACTCACCCTCCACAACGGGCAGTTACAAGGTCACCATCGTAATGAATTCATGTATTTCAGTGCTACTTTCTTCATTTCTTTAAAAGATCTCACCTCATTTTATTTTAATTCCAGTGTAAGAAATGGCTACTCAGCCTCAGAGATCCCTAAATTCTGTCCCCTTAAACATTGCTGTTTTGTGTGGCCCTTGTCACATCATGTGTGCAGGAGCTGCCCACTAAGTGTCAGGTTAAGGATGACCATGACGGGGGCTCTGCTGCAGACACATGTGTTTAAAGATAAAGGAGTCAAAGAATAGCATGTGGTTTCTGCAAAGAGATAATTATTGTGAGCTTTCTTCTTCTTCTTCTTCTTCTTCTTCTTCTTCTTCTTCTTCTTCTTCTTCTTCTCTCTCTCTCTCTCTCTCTTTCTCTCTTTCTCTCTCTCAGATCTTCAGACTGACTGACAATGTTTTCCAAATTCCAGGAAACCTATTTTAGGAGGAATCTCTTTCAGGGAATCTTAGCAAAAGATCCTAAGGGCTGACACCTAGGAGGCTCCCCGTAAATTGCTCATACATGTAGAGATTATTTTTCCATCAGTCGTACCTGTACCTTATCCCATTGTCTCAATTGCTGTCAGGCAGTTTCTAGCCAAAGTATTTGTGCTCCTGTGTGTCATCAGATAATTGTATGTACAAGAAGTGAGGAAGGAGACATTTAAGAAGTACATAGGTTTTGGGGACACCTGGGTGGCTCAGTGGTTGAACACCTGCCCTTGGCCCAGAACATGATCCTGGAGTCCCAGGATCTAGTCCCACATCAGGCTCCTTTCAGGGAGCCTGCTTCTCTCTCTCTGCCTATGTCTCTGCCTCTCTCTCTCTCTCTCTCTCTCTCTGTCTCTCATGAATAAATAAAATCTTAAAAAAAAAAAAAGAAGAAGTAAATAGGTTTTATTACCAATTGAATATCATAGGAGAACAGAGGAGGGGAAGATCAGTGATGAGATTCTCAGTGTTCAGGGTTCTCCATGATTCGACTATTACTACTGAAGTTGGAAACGTGGAGAATCGTTCAGAGATATTTGCCATTCAGCAGAAGGGAGGGCAATCAGGTGGTACATGGTGGGCATGATTGTTGACCTGATGTTAAAAACCCATTTGACTTTACATCTTTCCCATCGCCCCCTTTCCAGTTCTTGACCATGCTGTGTGCAGACAGTTTTGGCTCTGCATTCTCTAAATGTCCTCAGAATTGGAAATGACCCGGTGTCTCTGAGAGAGGACCTTCTTGGCCACCTTGTTATGCTGGCACACCCAAACTCCGTTCTCAGAGGGCTCTGGGGATGCCTTGTGACTCTACATCCCTGTGGGTCTGATGGGAAAGAGAAGAGGCCTGGCCTCAGCTCCCCTGTCTGAGAGACCCACCCTCTCCCCTCAAAGCCCTCCATGAGTGTGGGTATTAGGGACCAGGTGAAAGTGCTCTTTTCTTGAGGTTTGGATCTGTAGGCGAAAACCTGAATTTGATTAGAAGTACTTCTACTGGAGATGAAAAGAAAAGGATGACTTTTCCCCTTGTTGAAAGCTGATTTCCGCCATCTGTTGTAGATAACGTCACCTTACCTTGACCAGAGATATGGACTGGCATCTTGTACTGTGGCTGTCCATGGTGAGGAAGAGATGGGTCTCTCCGTTGGCCTGTGGGTCCTTTCTATTTACCCCCCATTGGCTCCTTTTCCTGCTCCTCAGAGTTCTTTATCTGACCTCTGTCCCATTGTTCTCCTCAGACAAATTGCCTGGCTCTGCCCAGAGATAGAGACGACCACTGCTTACACTTCAGTTTTAGACAGATGTGATTCAAATTCTAGCCCAGACATTCACTAGCCGTGTGACCTTGAGTCATTAACAGCTTTCCCCTCCTCTCTAAAATGGAGTTGATATTAGAACCTACTTCAAGGGTGACTCTATCAAAATGATGTAATTTAAAAAAAAATCTTACTTGGCAGAGTTGTGGTAACTGATGAGCCAAAAGCCCTCCATAATTAGAAGCTAATGTTGTTAATATTATGGGTAGCAATTTTTAACTATATCTCAACCCACATTTACCTCTTCTGTTTTTCACTGGAGGTTTTATTTTTCCCCCAAGGCTGTACCTTCCATTTATATAGCTCATTGTTTGTCTTTGCCTTTTTCATTAAACTATGAGCATCTTGAGAACTGTCACCTCACTGAGCAGCATAGTGCTTGGCACATGATAGAGGATCAATAAATTCTTATTGAATGAGTAAATGGATGAAAGACTTTGATTATCAAAGGATTATGGTAGATTGAAAAGATAGGCCTTTGCATAAAGACCAACCATTGGGCAGGTTTTTATAACTTTGGAGCCTTGGCTTCCGTATCAGAAAAATGTCATAGAGGTAATATAGAAAGGGTAATGATACTTTATAGAATTGTTATAAGGCTTAATAATATATAAAAGGACAAGGGACAGTTCCTGGCACATAATAGACCAACAAATAATGGAGTCATTTGTAAAGCAACCAAAAGTGGAGAAATACACAGTGACTAGTGTAACTTAAGTTAGATTTTCCAGTAGATACATTTCACAACAGTATCATCCCTTTGAATATATATAATTTTAGTAAGAAAGGTAAGAGAATATACTATAAAGATTCATAATGAAATTTAAATGATACTTTGATAGCTTTTACACTAAAGAAATGCAGAAGAAATAAGAGCATTTCTTAATCTAGCAACTTTAAGATTTTTAAAAGTATCTCGAATTAGAATCTAAAGAGTAGGGATCCCTGGGTGGCTCAGCAGTTTAGCTCCTGCCTTTGGCCCAGGGCACAATCCTGGAGTCCCGGGAACGAGTACCGCATCGGGCTCCCTGCATGGAGCCTGCTTCTCCCTCTGCCTGTGTCTCTGCCTCTCTCTCTCTCTGTCTATCATGAATAAATAAATAAATCTTAAAAAAAAGAATTAAAAAAAAAAGGATCTAAAGAGTAGTGTTCTTAATATTGATCCTGTGAAATTTTAATAAGGTAAACATTTAAGGAAATATGCATTTTTATTTATTATAGAGAGAGTGGGAGTGCATGTGTGCTAATGGGAGGAGGGACGGGGTGGGGGGAGAGAGAGAGAGAGAAGCAGACAAGGGGCTCAATCCCATAACGCTGAGATCATGACCCGATCTGAAATCAAGAGTCTGATGCTTAACCAACTGAGCCACCCAGGCGCTCCTAAAATATGTGGTTTTAAAATAAATATATAGTATTTACTTATCATTTGAATAGTCAGTTATTTTATTTTATTTTATTTTCAGGAAGAAAGCTTTTATTTTTATTTATTTATTTATTTATTTTATTTATGATAGTTACACACAGAGAGAGGCAGAGACACAGGCAAAGGGAGAAGCAGGCTCCATGCACCGGAGCCCGACGGATTCGATCCCAGGTCTCCAGGATCGCGCCCTGGGCCAAAGGCAGGCCACCCAGGGATCCCGTCAGTTATTTTAAATAGAAAAATTCTGAAATGTCTCATTTGCCCACAGGGCTAAAATTTCTCTTTATTAAGTATTATTGAAAAGTTTGAAGTCTAATAAAACCTGTAAAAAGACATGAATATGGGGACACCTGGGTGGCTCAGTGGTTGAGTGTCTGCCTTTGGCTCAGGCTGTGATCCTGGAGTCCTGGGACCGAGTCCTGCATTGGGCTCCCCGCATGGAGCCTGCCTCTTCCTCTGCCTATGTCTCTGCATCTCTCTCTCTCTCTCTCTCTGTCTCTCATGAATAAACAAAATCCTTAAAAAATATTTTAAAAAGACTTAAAAAAAAAGACATGAATATGATACAGAGCAAGATAATAAAACTGAAGATGAGCACACAAATCATTACCTTTATGGTTTGAATTGTTTTGAATTTAGTGATATAAAAAATAAAACAATCTCTACCTAATTTACAAAATAGGTATATGAAATGATATCTTTCCTTTTGTGTGTTTGAAGTTTGGGAGTGATATGCCTATACCCAGCTGCTAGAACTTAAACAACCCCCCCTCCCGCCCCCCAGCAGCATCAACCCTAAGAAAAGTTAGATGTCCCATTCCGTTTGGGCAGATTAAAGCAAAAATGAAAGGAGGAAAGCTGTTTTTATCTCCAGGGTTAAAATTATTTGCTCTGTAGTTAGGTGTTCATTAGAAGTGACTCTCCAATAAAAGTGAAAATGTCATCTTTGGTTACTGCACTTAGAATTGTGGTTCTTGTTGTCCATGGATTTCAGCCTATATTCCAGATTGTCAGACTGTCTCATATTTCCTTATTCCATTTAAATAGCATTTAGTAGCTGTGGGGTGCATGCTTCTATAACCAGCACATTGCAGCTTACAAATCATAGAGGAGATGTGAACATTTCTAACAGGCCTTGTCATCTACTCTAAGGGTCAGCAACACAGTAAATAGCTTTTGAGCAATGGGGTAATCATGGTTTTCCTGAGAATTACAGTTGCCTAAACTGTGGCTAGTGGCTTGTTTCATACTCCAAGATACTTATTTTGAAGAGTTCAGTCACAATCTTGACTAAGTTATTTGGCACACACACAAAAATCCCTTTGAAGGCTGATTGTGGAATTTGCTACTAGTGGGCTTCAGACATCAGGACCGTTGTTGCTCTTATAAAAAGACGTGTGTAGGGATGCCTGTGTGGCTCAGTCGGCTGAACGTGTGACTCTAGATTTCAGCTCAGGTCATCTCAGGGTGATGAGATCGAGCCCTGCGTCAGGCTCTGTGCTGAGTTGGAGCCTGCTTGAGGATTCTCCTCTGTCTGCCTCTCCCTCTGCCCCCCTCCTGTCCTTGCCTGTTCCATTTGCTTGAGCACGTGCGAGCGTGCTCTCTCTCTCTCAAAACAAAACAAAACAAAAAGGATGTGCCTAGAGATTTCGCTGAGCATAGAGCACCAAATTGATGTCTTCTCACAATCTTTACTGAAGACCTCTTGTGGGTCATGTAGTATTTGAGGTCTGAGGATGTAGAACAGAGAGAGAGGAGAGCATATTTCAGCTTCAGGGAAACTTGTTTTCTGATAAATGGTAAAATAAAAACCAGCAATGCAGAAATCCATTCATTCACCCGGTATCTGTTCAGCACCTTCTACGTGCCAGGCATCGTGCTCTGTGCTAGGAACTCAACAGTATGCAAGACAGAAATGTCCTCTGCCCTCAACGAGGAGACTGACTGGCAGGGAAGACACACATGCTGACAGATTACCACAAAAAAAAAAAAAAAAAAAAAAAAGATTACCACCAAATTGTATTTAAAGATTATGAAAAAAGAGACCTAGGAGGATAAGCACAGTTGAGACCAGGCCTTGGGTGTTTCCAAAGCCAGTTCAAGGAGAAGGGCCCTCCCTGGAGGATGGCTGACAAGTACAGCTGTTATTTTCATAATTCTAAAAATAACACGGCCTTAGAGTGTCATCTTTAAAAAGGCCCATGAGAAGGCTCAAAACGAACATTAGATTCATGCGTCCAACACAAGTGTTTTCAGGCTCACAACTGCACTTGGGCTGTGCTGGGGCAGCCCTCCAGGCAGAAGCTTTGTTTATATGATTTTTACAGCTGTTAGTGCACTTGCTATAGTGAGGAAGTAGCTCTGTTGCTGTTTGGTGCTGTGCCCCTCTGCTCCTTGGTAGATTGGTCAAACTATTCGCACCAAGTTGGAAAGCCACAAAATTCTGTAGGTCGCTCCCAGTTCCCTTTAACTCTTCCTTTGTAGCTCAATTTAGCACAATACTCTCCCTTCCTTAAGTTAAAGACGGGCCTGAGAGATTGGGCTGCGGGCAATGCTGTGCACTTTGCCTGTGTTGACAGCGGAGGAGGAAAGAGTGAAGGAGCAGGTCCATCTTGTCCTCATGTTCCACGTTTTTCTCTCCTCACTTGAATGGGGCAGGCAGCTAGCAAAGAGCGCCTTTCTTGGGTTTTCAGCCAGGAACTGATTCTCCTTTCACCCTGCCCTGCTTTGCTAAGGGATGTGACTCATTTCAAGGGCCTGATTTTGGCTGGGTCTCATAACCAAGCCCTTGAGGCATGAGTCAGAATTTGTGTGACGGTGGGAAAGCCCCACAGGAACCCTGTGGGGCTCCCTCGGAGACCTTCCTCCTGAGAGGTCCTAATACTATACACTTCCACTCTAGAAGTCCTTCTGTGTAAGAAGCCAAAGTACCCTGGCACTAGAATACGAATGAAGATGCAAATTAAAACTTGGTTTGTTTTCAGTTGCTAGGGCAGAAATGGATGCAAATTCTGTTTTCATTTACTCTTAAAAAATCCTCTTTCTTTTCTTTGTTAGGGTCTTTCATACATAAATGAAGTCCAGCAAGCAATGTAATTGTGTTACTAAACTTATTGTTTTAGCCATTGCATCTTATTCCTTCCAAATCAGGAATATTTTCTTTATAAATGCCATTGAGATCAAGTATAAAAGATGGTACCAGCAACCCTTGGCCATGCTTTTACCCGAACCCTCTATTCTTAGCACGTTTATGGAGTCCTGTGGTGTTTTGTTTTTTGTTTTTTGTTTTTTTTTCTTTTTTTTTTTTTACATTTAAAGGGCATATTTTACATACAGTAAAATGCAAAGTTAGCCGTTCAGTTTGTTAACTTTTGACAAATTTTATAATCATCACCCACAACCAGAGGACACTTCCATTGCTCTTTCAAGGGATGTCTTCCTCCCCCAGTCTAGGGGAACACTGAATGACTCCTACAATAAATTGGTTTCCCTGTTCTTGAGCTGCATATAAATAGAATCCTACAGAATGTAGTCTCTTGTGCGCCTGGCTTCTTAGCATAATATTTTTGGAGATTCATCCGTGTTTTCTGGATATCAGTCATAGTCCATTATATTTTATATATAAGAATATCTGGAAAATATTTTGATTTTTAAAAAATTTTTATTTATTTATTCACAATAGACATACAGAGAGAGAGAGAGAGAGAGAGAGAAAGAGAGAAACAGAGACACAGGCAGAGGGAGAAGCAGGCTCCATACAGGAAGCCCAACATGGGACTCGATCCCAGGACTCCAGGATCACGCCCTGGGCCCATGGCAGGTGCTTAAACCACTTGAGCCACCCAGGCTGCCCCAATATCTTGTTTTTTGTTTTTTGTTTTTTTTTTTGCCCCAATATTTTGAATTAAATCATGAACTAGTACATCTCTCATAGATAGCAACCTAATAATACTTAACCTTTTAATTTTATTTTTCCTTTAAAGTCAGGTATTTTTTAGTTATTTTAATAATCCCTTTAGCATTTCATTTTATGCAATGCCTTGCCCCTTAATAGGAGGAAAGCCAGTGTTTTCTTAAGATGGAAGGGAATGTGTAAGAAGTAACTCCTCTCTCATTTTATAGAAATTCAGGTTTTAATTGCCGTGCTGTGATTGTGCAACATGCCTGCGTGTTCATTGTGAGCGTTAGCCCACTGGCGATCTTACTGATGAGTCTGATACCAGCCCAAAGTGGATTTTTTTTTGTGGATGCGTTCCTTCCATGCAGGGAGTTCAAGCGTAATCCGTGGTTTTTCCAGAAGGTCAGCTCTTATTGATGTTTTTCACTGTTTAAAAATATTCTAAACAGATATTATCAGCCTCATTTGGTA
Organism: Vulpes lagopus; assembly: GCF_018345385.1. Taxonomy (NCBI): domain Eukaryota; kingdom Metazoa; phylum Chordata; class Mammalia; order Carnivora; family Canidae; genus Vulpes; species Vulpes lagopus. The sequence goes on from NC_054844.1 coordinate 36,673,136, forward strand.
ACTGAAGAGCTCTGAGAACAGAAAAGTAAGGGTGACCTATCCGAAATGAAGGAGCGATTCAATCCTGGTGCAGGATATTAGATTCCAAAATATTTGTTCAAGCACATGTGTTCCAAGTTCCCAGAGAAGTTATTGACGCTGACGTTATTTCCCTTCAGGATGACTCATGATTTTTTGAGTCTGCTTTCCACTGTTAGTCATCTGCACTGCTTGGGTTAAAGCAGGCTTTTACTCTGCCTGGATTCCAGCCTCCACAGACCCCACTCCTCTCCCACCCCCCACCCTCCACCCCCCTTGATTCCCACCTCTTGGCTCAGCCACACAACAGTCTCTGCAACCCATTCTGATTCCAGCCAGGAAGGATTTTAAACTTCAGCATTTAGTAGCAGTCCAGCATTAACCTTGTGTGTTTGTGTTTCCAGTTTTGATGATTTGGCCTGTCCTACCCCCCACCCCAGCCGGCCCCCCGCCAAGTTGCCCAAACCCCTTTCTCAGAAACATGCTTAGGACGTTTATTATTCTTCGTTCTTTATTATTTATTCTCCAGACTCTTTATTCTTCAGATTCCATCTTACTCAGGGATGTCTTCTATTTGCCCTCCTGCCCTGGATGTGAAGTCCTCCCCGCACCCCCGGTGGTGCTCCCTGCCCCTGCTTGTGGCACACCCTGATAATGGCCTGCCTCGTGTCCCCAGATCTACTAACACGAGCTCTACTTCTGTTTTCTCCTTTAGCTGTTCCACCAGCGGCATCTTAAATCTCAGACCCCAAATTGTGATCCAAGGGCCGTGTCTCTTTCCGGGCCACTAACTTAGTCATGGTGCACTGGCTGCTGTAAGTGGGGCCGTAAGAGTGGGATACAATTTCCTGCGGTAACAGATAGGAGACTGCACTTTAACCCGACACCTAAGAAAGATCAGGTGTTTACTGGAATGTGGGAAAACCACCGCCTGAGCAGTAGAAATCAGCACCTTACATTAAACAATTCTACTCAAAAGCAGCTCCCTGATGTTGGGGAGTGACCTAGTTTTGAGCAGCAGGGTACCTGAAGCAAAGCCAGCACTCTGCAGGAAGTGCTGATGGCTGGAGCTGTGAGCCAGTCTTCCTTGTTCTTCAGTGTGGAAATGGAGATTTTCTCAATCTTGTGCATATACTTAAAAAAAAAAAAAAGTGCTCTAGTCAAAATTTTCCAGTATTTGAAAATGTTCTGGGAGTCTCACAAGTTGAGAACCACCACTCTTGCCTTTTTCCTTCTCTGACTGCTGGTCTTCCTGAACTGGCCTGCCTGTCTGTCTGCACATTTCTTGGTTACCACATCCTCTCTCAGGTGGCTTTGCTCCTGGCTCCTGCCCTGGGTTTATTCCCTAGCACTTGGTCTGCCCTTGAGGCTGGCTTCATTCCTTCCAGGCAGGCAGGCTCTGAACTGCAGATCTTTACTAAAGGCCCCATTCTGGATCGTACCAGGTCAGCCTGTTTTTGGAAATGAAAGGCTATAAATGAAGGGAAGAGGGATCTTGTTAGCCTTCAGAGAGGGAAATTAGTTCTAGGTGAATGCACAGCCAAAATAGTCCTCATCTCGTGGTAACAGAACCTAGACATCGGTCTGAATTTTAAGGAAAAAAAAAAAAAGTGGTAACTGCTGTAGAACAGGTAAACTGTAGGGCTTATTGTCCAACTAGAGCTAGCGTGTGCCACCACCATTTGTTTTATTAAGCTTCATGAGCTCTCAAAGTGGATTGGAAAGGTTCCCTTCTGAATTTTGTACTTTATAAAATGAGCCAGGTTACGGTGTTTCACACGCCTTTCAAAAAGGCTGATTGTGACTTCTGACTTTCAATCTGCAGCTGGTCTAGAAAAGTATAGAGGAATCAATATTTTACAAATATATGTAGAAGATCCATCACCTGTGACTTCTGTACACCATGTTTATTTGTCCACCAGGAGCGAGAAATAATTTAAAGAATAAAATAATTGCGACCAATTGCTTTGTGACTTTTTAAAGCCTAAGTGCATTTGCTGTATGGAGGAGTCACCTTGGCCATGCATTCTGAACTTGTAAAACCACCACTTTCTCAGTGTCATCCAGCATAAGTACCTAGAATAAAGCATTTAATATTTTTACATATATCTCTCCTGATATATAAAGTGATGATGGCATTTACCTGCTTTTTTGGTCTTATTAGAGATGTTTGTAGATAAGTCTTTAGTGTAGAGAGCGTCAGACCTAGTGTAATTGCCTTCTCATTTGTAGCGAGTTACCTCCTGAAAATGCAGTGTCGAGAAAATAGAGCTCATTTTCTCATAGAAATTATGTATAAAGGGAGATTATACTAAGGGCCCTTTGTCCTTTGTTTTATAGAAATAGTTACAAATGCTTTATATAGTATAATATAAATGCTATACAAAACTTTCCTGGAACCTTAAAAATTGATGGGACAGGGAAATATAGTAGTAATATAAAATCACATTTGATTGTTGATGACAGACTAGTAAGTTTCTGTTCATGTTCTTCACGATTCCTGCCTTATTTTTATTATAACTCTTAGAAGGTGGATAGATGAAAGGCTTTTTAAAGGAGAGTATTTGTGAGGCATCTTTGAGGAGACTTGCGGGAGCCTCAGGCATAGAGGATGTCCTTTTGGAGAAACTGATCAGAAATATGCTGATCACTCCACATCTGTTTTCCATAGTGTGCAAGCCCTAGGACTACAGGGGTTCTTCACTTGGGGTCTGTAGGTCTTCATGCGTGGTCTTGGGGGCAGGAGAGTTTTTGGATCCCCAGACTGTATGGAAACTGTGTTTTATTGCATATTTACAAATCTCTGCTGAAGGGAATCCTTAACTTTCATCAGATTCTTAAGGGGTGGGGTCCTGGGTGGCTCAGTGGTTGAGCATCTGCCTTTGGCTCAGGTTGTGATCCTGAGTCCTGGGATCAAGTCCTGCATCGGGCTCCCTGCAGGGAGGCTGCTTCTCCCTCTCCCTCTGCCTCTGTCTCTGCCTTTCTCTCTGTGTGTCTCATGAATAAATAAATAAAATCTTAAAAAAAATTCTTTAGGGGCTCCTTGATCCAAAAGGACTGAATTGCCAGTTCAATTAAAAACTGGGACAGTTACCATACAGTGTTAAGCTTTGTCAACTGCACAGTGGTGTAAATTGTTAACCAACACTGCTGCCTTTGAAATTAAAAACCTTTGGTTTCCTGTGCTATGCTCATCAGCAACCACACTGATAATTCCCACGGTTCACCTGCTTTGCGGTGTGTGCACTACAATGGATTTCCTTAGGTAGGGGTATTAGGGGGAAAACCAGAAAAGGGATAGAGGATGTCATTATTTTTTTATGTTTCTTGATATGTGACTTCCTGTTTTAATTGAGAATCTCTGGTCATAGGAGACAGCCAAACCCTCAGGTTTCATGGAAGGGACTACCCGGTAGCTCCATGCTCTCCTTGTAGCCAAGTGGTGGTGGTGGTTTCCCACCTGTTAATCTGCTTTCACCATGTCATCTACAGGAAGAAAGTGCTCTGGTAACTTCTCCCTAGAAATCTCAGCAAACAGCTCTCATGGGATTATAAACCAATCCCTGAAGCTACCATTGTGGGCATAGTTTGCAGGGATTGTAGAAGTTACTTTAGCTGCAAAAATGACAGTGGGGACTGTACATACTTCTTATATTATTATCTTCTTTTTTTTTTTAATTGGTTTCCCTGTTCTTGAGCTGCATATAAATAGAATCCTACAGAATGTAGTCTCTTGTGCGCCTGGCTTCTTAGCATAATATTTTTGGAGATTCATCCGTGTTTTCTGGATATCAGTCATAGTCCATTATATTTTATATATAAGAATATCTGGAAAATATTTTGATTTTTAAAAAAATTTTATTTATTTATTCACGATAGACATACAGAGAGAGAGAGAGAGAGAGAGAGAAAGAGAGAAACAGAGACACAGGCAGAGGGAGAAGCAGGCTCCATACAGGAAGCCCAACATGGGACTCGATCCCAGGACTCCAGGATCACGCCCTGGGCCCATGGCAGGTGCTTAAACCACTTGAGCCACCCAGGCTGCCCCAGTATCTTGTTTTTTGTTTTTTGTTTTTTTTTTTGCCCCAATATTTTGAATTAAATCATGAACTAGTACATCTCTCATAGATAGCAACCTAATAATACTTAACCTTTTAATTTTATTTTTCCTTTAAAGTCAGGTATTTTTTAGTTATTTTAATAATCCCTTTAGCATTTCATTTTATGCAATGCCTTGCCCCTTAATAGGAGGAAAGCCAGTGTTTTCTTAAGATGGAAGGGAATGTGTAAGAAGTAACTCCTCTCTCATTTTATAGAAATTCAGGTTTTAATTGCCGTGCTGTGATTGTGCAACATGCCTGCGTGTTCATTGTGAGCGTTAGCCCACTGGCGATCTTACTGATGAGTCTGATACCAGCCCAAAGTGGATTTTTTTTTTGTGGATGCGTTCCTTCCATGCAGGGAGTTCAAGCGTAATCCGTGGTTTTTCCAGAAGGTCAGCTCTTATTGATGTTTTTCACTGTTTAAAAATATTCTAAACAGATATTATCAGCCTCATTTGGTAACTGAAGAGCTCTGAGAACAGAAAAGTAAGGGTGACCTATCCGAAATGAAGGAGCGATTCAATCCTGGTGCAGGATATTAGATTCCAAAATATTTGTTCAAGCACATGTGTTCCAAGTTCCCAGAGAAGTTATTGACGCTGACGTTATTTCCCTTCAGGATGACTCATGATTTTTTGAGTCTGCTTTCCACTGTTAGTCATCTGCACTGCTTGGGTTAAAGCAGGCTTTTACTCTGCCTGGATTCCAGCCTCCACAGACCCCACTCCTCTCCCACCCCCCACCCTCCACCCCCCTTGATTCCCACCTCTTGGCTCAGCCACACAACAGTCTCTGCAACCCATTCTGATTCCAGCCAGGAAGGATTTTAAACTTCAGCATTTAGTAGCAGTCCAGCATTAACCTTGTGTGTTTGTGTTTCCAGTTTTGATGATTTGGCCTGTCCTACCCCCCACCCCAGCCGGCCCCCCGCCAAGTTGCCCAAACCCCTTTCTCAGAAACATGCTTAGGACGTTTATTATTCTTCGTTCTTTATTATTTATTCTCCAGACTCTTTATTCTTCAGATTCCATCTTACTCAGGGATGTCTTCTATTTGCCCTCCTGCCCTGGATGTGAAGTCCTCCCCGCACCCCCGGTGGTGCTCCCTGCCCCTGCTTGTGGCACACCCTGATAATGGCCTGCCTCGTGTCCCCAGATCTACTAACACGAGCTCTACTTCTGTTTTCTCCTTTAGCTGTTCCACCAGCGGCATCTTAAATCTCAGACCCCAAATTGTGATCCAAGGGCCGTGTCTCTTTCCGGGCCACTAACTTAGTCATGGTGCACTGGCTGCTGTAAGTGGGGCCGTAAGAGTGGGATACAATTTCCTGCGGTAACAGATAGGAGACTGCACTTTAACCCGACACCTAAGAAAGATCAGGTGTTTACTGGAATGTGGGAAAACCACCGCCTGAGCAGTAGAAATCAGCACCTTACATTAAACAATTCTACTCAAAAGCAGCTCCCTGATGTTGGGGAGTGACCTAGTTTTGAGCAGCAGGGTACCTGAAGCAAAGCCAGCACTCTGCAGGAAGTGCTGATGGCTGGAGCTGTGAGCCAGTCTTCCTTGTTCTTCAGTGTGGAAATGGAGATTTTCTCAATCTTGTGCATATACTTAAAAAAAAAAAAAAGTGCTCTAGTCAAAATTTTCCAGTATTTGAAAATGTTCTGGGAGTCTCACAAGTTGAGAACCACCACTCTTGCCTTTTTCCTTCTCTGACTGCTGGTCTTCCTGAACTGGCCTGCCTGTCTGTCTGCACATTTCTTGGTTACCACATCCTCTCTCAGGTGGCTTTGCTCCTGGCTCCTGCCCTGGGTTTATTCCCTAGCACTTGGTCTGCCCTTGAGGCTGGCTTCATTCCTTCCAGGCAGGCAGGCTCTGAACTGCAGATCTTTACTAAAGGCCCCATTCTGGATCGTACCAGGTCAGCCTGTTTTTGGAAATGAAAGGCTATAAATGAAGGGAAGAGGGATCTTGTTAGCCTTCAGAGAGGGAAATTAGTTCTAGGTGAATGCACAGCCAAAATAGTCCTCATCTCGTGGTAACAGAACCTAGACATCGGTCTGAATTTTAAGGAAAAAAAAAAAAAGTGGTAACTGCTGTAGAACAGGTAAACTGTAGGGCTTATTGTCCAACTAGAGCTAGCGTGTGCCACCACCATTTGTTTTATTAAGCTTCATGAGCTCTCAAAGTGGATTGGAAAGGTTCCCTTCTGAATTTTGTACTTTATAAAATGAGCCAGGTTACGGTGTTTCACACGCCTTTCAAAAAGGCTGATTGTGACTTCTGACTTTCAATCTGCAGCTGGTCTAGAAAAGTATAGAGGAATCAATATTTTACAAATATATGTAGAAGATCCATCACCTGTGACTTCTGTACACCATGTTTATTTGTCCACCAGGAGCGAGAAATAATTTAAAGAATAAAATAATTGCGACCAATTGCTTTGTGACTTTTTAAAGCCTAAGTGCATTTGCTGTATGGAGGAGTCACCTTGGCCATGCATTCTGAACTTGTAAAACCACCACTTTCTCAGTGTCATCCAGCATAAGTACCTAGAATAAAGCATTTAATATTTTTACATATATCTCTCCTGATATATAAAGTGATGATGGCATTTACCTGCTTTTTTGGTCTTATTAGAGATGTTTGTAGATAAGTCTTTAGTGTAGAGAGCGTCAGACCTAGTGTAATTGCCTTCTCATTTGTAGCGAGTTACCTCCTGAAAATGCAGTGTCGAGAAAATAGAGCTCATTTTCTCATAGAAATTATGTATAAAGGGAGATTATACTAAGGGCCCTTTGTCCTTTGTTTTATAGAAATAGTTACAAATGCTTTATATAGTATAATATAAATGCTATACAAAACTTTCCTGGAACCTTAAAAATTGATGGGACAGGGAAATATAGTAGTAATATAAAATCACATTTGATTGTTGATGACAGACTAGTAAGTTTCTGTTCATGTTCTTCACGATTCCTGCCTTATTTTTATTATAACTCTTAGAAGGTGGATAGATGAAAGGCTTTTTAAAGGAGAGTATTTGTGAGGCATCTTTGAGGAGACTTGCGGGAGCCTCAGGCATAGAGGATGTCCTTTTGGAGAAACTGATCAGAAATATGCTGATCACTCCACATCTGTTTTCCATAGTGTGCAAGCCCTAGGACTACAGGGGTTCTTCACTTGGGGTCTGTAGGTCTTCATGCGTGGTCTTGGGGGCAGGAGAGTTTTTGGATCCCCAGACTGTATGGAAACTGTGTTTTATTGCATATTTACAAATCTCTGCTGAAGGGAATCCTTAACTTTCATCAGATTCTTAAGGGGTGGGGTCCTGGGTGGCTCAGTGGTTGAGCATCTGCCTTTGGCTCAGGTTGTGATCCTGAGTCCTGGGATCAAGTCCTGCATCGGGCTCCCTGCAGGGAGGCTGCTTCTCCCTCTCCCTCTGCCTCTGTCTCTGCCTTTCTCTCTGTGTGTCTCATGAATAAATAAATAAAATCTTAAAAAAAATTCTTTAGGGGCTCCTTGATCCAAAAGGACTGAATTGCCAGTTCAATTAAAAACTGGGACAGTTACCATACAGTGTTAAGCTTTGTCAACTGCACAGTGGTGTAAATTGTTAACCAACACTGCTGCCTTTGAAATTAAAAACCTTTGGTTTCCTGTGCTATGCTCATCAGCAACCACACTGATAATTCCCACGGTTCACCTGCTTTGCGGTGTGTGCACTACAATGGATTTCCTTAGGTAGGGGTATTAGGGGGAAAACCAGAAAAGGGATAGAGGATGTCATTATTTTTTTATGTTTCTTGATATGTGACTTCCTGTTTTAATTGAGAATCTCTGGTCATAGGAGACAGCCAAACCCTCAGGTTTCATGGAAGGGACTACCCGGTAGCTCCATGCTCTCCTTGTAGCCAAGTGGTGGTGGTGGTTTCCCACCTGTTAATCTGCTTTCACCATGTCATCTACAGGAAGAAAGTGCTCTGGTAACTTCTCCCTAGAAATCTCAGCAAACAGCTCTCATGGGATTATAAACCAATCCCTGAAGCTACCATTGTGGGCATAGTTTGCAGGGATTGTAGAAGTTACTTTAGCTGCAAAAATGACAGTGGGGACTGTACATACTTCTTATATTATTATCTTCTTTTTTTTTTTTTAAAGATTTTATTTATTTATTCATGAAAGACACAGAGAGAGAGAGAGAGAGGCAGAGACACAGGCAGAGGGAGAAGCAGGCCCCATGCAGGGAGCCTGACGTGGGACTCGATCCCCGGTCTCTAGGATCACGCCCTGGGCTGAAGGCAGCGCTAAACCACTGAGCCACCCGGGCTTCCCATATATTATTATCTTCTAAAACCACTGTGGCAGTGAAATTTATCTGTCAACTTAGTGTATTAAAATGTAACGCTTCATATTCATAATAATCTAATAGTTTTATGTTTGCTTTTCTTAATATAAAAATTGGAGATATGTTCTATTGCTCTGTCTTAATAAAAACACCTGATTTTTCATTAGAATCCTCTTCTCATTAGGTTGGTGGTGTTAGTGGCTCTTTCTAGAAAAGTTATGGCTAAATCCACGCTTTCACTGCTTTCCTGTGTGTGTGTGAAATACACAAATGTTTTTTTTTCAAATATTTCTCCAGTATAAACCAATAGAAAAGACTTGTTGGGAAGAGTTTCTGATGTGAGCATGACTAAATTAAAATCTTTATTCTGCTACTTACTGGTTGTTCAACCTTCAGTAAGTTGGTGAATCTCTCAGCCGTTTTTTCTTATTATGAAGATAAAATGAGATAATGTTCTTAAAGGATTTAGTACTGTGCCTGGGACTCGTAGCTGTTTATATTAGCCAAATTATGCAAATCTCATGATTTCAAATAAAATTATTATAATATGTACAAGAAGTTAATTACAGGCATTCATGAATGGGCCCATGGCTAATTATTACGCCTATAGAATGAATCCATTTATTGTAATTTTGCATAGATTCTCTTGGGTAGGATTCCAGAAGTTAGATTGACATTTTAGTCAAAAAAATCAAGAATATTATTAAGTTGACAGAGATAGCATATGGTACATTAATATTACTAATAAGCATTGCTTGTGTTGCTGAATTAGGTCTGAAAATATCAAGAGGGAAATTAGCTTAAAGCACTGAATTTTCAAGTCTGTCTGAGTGTAAGTACACAGTACGTCTTTAATTGATTTTATTCCTCAGGTGACTGTATTCAGTTTTTACTGGGGCTCAATTTTCATAATTTTGTAATATGAATGAATAAAAATGAATATAGTCATTTACCTTTTATAATAAATGGTTCTGATCAGAATTGTTGAATCAACTACATTCTTTGGAGCCAAGACAGAAACTTATTGAAAGTTTACTTTGTGGTTTTTGGTTTTCTTGCACTTTCCAGTGTAATCCTTTCTGGGTTCCTTAGGATTTTTTTAACCTGGGTCAATATAGTGTCTGAAATATTTATACACTTGGGAATTCAAGTCAAAATAAACATTGCTATTAGGAAAAAGTAATGGGACAGAGGTTGCTGGGCTTTAAAAAGGAAGCTGACAAGTAGGCTATAATAATGTAGAAAGGCCAGCTGTAGAAATGGGTAGAGAGAGAATCTTAGTGGATTTAGGGAATTCATTCTTATAATTAACCTAATGGTGTAGATTATTAAACACTTAATGAGGTCCAAATATAGACTTTTTCCTAAGAATGTTTAAAAATAGACAAGATAATGATTGGTCTGACTTTGATAGATATAGTGCTGCTTCAAATGGGGATAGACCAGATGACTTCACATGGGTCAGTTCTACTTCCTTTCCTTTTTTTTTTTTTAAAGAGAGAAAGAGAGGGAGAGGGAGAGCATGAGCAGGGGGCAGAGGGAGAGAGAGAAGCAGATTCCCCACAGAACAGGGAGCCTGATGTAGGGCTCAATCCCAGGACCCCTGAGATGACGACCCGAGCTGAAGGCAGACACTTAAACCAACTGAGCCACCCGGGCACCCCTGTATCCTACCTTCTAATGAAATCCATTAACCCAGATTTAAGCATCTGCTGTTTGTCTATCAATGTTAAAAACTAAGAAAGTGCCTAAAAAAGAGTGGCAGGTATAATTGTAAATATTTCATATGTATTAACATATTTAATAGTTAGTACAATTAAGTAGGTACTTATTATTATAATAACCATTTTATGGATGATAAGATTGAGGGTCAGGAAAGTTAAGTAGTTTGCTGTAGTCACACAGCAAGTATACGGTGAAGGCAGGATTGAAACTTTGGCTCAGTCATTAAGCTGATTCCTAGACAGTCTAGTTATAGATATAAACATGAAAAATAAGAACAGCATAAATATTTGATTAATGTACTAGGGGATTATGAATCTTACTTCATAATACAGACTCTCATTGCCATTAATTTTGTTTTATCCACTTGAAACCCTGCTAATTTCTTCCTAGATGGAAAACTGATCTAGATATGACAGTAGTTCTTAGAGTTAATGGAAGGAAAAACTTGGAGAAATACTGCCATAGAGTTATTTATTTTCTGGCATGTATATATAATGGTAATAACATCATTTCATATAGATGTGACATTTTGCAGTTAACAGAACACTTGTGTTTTATTTGATTCTTACAACAATTATGTAAAGTTGGCAGAACATCTATTTTATGGATGACAAAGCTGAAGTGCTAAGTCACCCTGAACTTTTGCTATTACACTGTTGTTATTCAGTTTAGAAATTTTCCACCAGGGGTGCCTGGGTGACTCAGTCGGTTAAGTGTCTGACTCTTGGCTTTGGCTCAAGTCACGATCTCATGGGTCTTTAGATGGAGCCCCTAGTTGGGCTCTGTGCTCAGCAGGGAGTCTGCTTGAAGATTCTCTCCCTCCCATCCCCACCCCCTCAAATAAATCTTAAAAACAAAAGAAAAGAAAAAGAAACCTTCCACCAAGGTTTATATTACTTTCTATGAGATAGTAATGAAAATGTATTTTATTATCATAAAACTTTTTATTTTTATTTATTTTTATTTTTATTTATTTTTTTAAGATTTTATTTATTTATTCACAAGAGACACACTCACACAGAGAAAGGCAGAGACACAGGCAGAGGGAGAAGCAGGCTCCATGTGGGGAGCCTGATGTGGGACTCAATCCCAGGACTCCAGGATCACACCCTAAGATGAAGGCAGGCTCTAAACCGCTGAGCCATCCAGGGATCCCCTATCATAAAACTTTTTAGAAAAAACAAAACCAGGACTTTGAGAGTACGTTGACCTGAAGGAACATGGAGGAAGACCCAAGCAAAAGTCATTTAAACAAAGGGTTTTGCCACTAACTAGTACATGTGGGGCCCCACTGAGTCTTAGAAGACTATTCCAATTCAGGGATATCTGGTCTGGGCCCATTTAACCGGCCTCAGCCAAAAATAAGACCTGCAATGTATAATACCTCTTTTTGTGAGGGTAAGTCTACTGTGGAAATGGAATCCTGAGTCAGGATTGTCATCCAGTGATGTAGCTTAACCTTTCTGGTCTAAAAGTTGTCTTAAAATCATAATAATATCTATCAGTGATACCAGATAGGACTTTTTGTGAGAATGAAATGATAGAATAGATGTTAAACTGCTCTCAAAGATTCTGAATTGCAGGCTGATAGAGAGCATCGTCTCACCTGCTGTAATGTCCTGGTTCTGGAATGCCTTGTAAATATAACAGCTTCTTCATTTCTGAAGCTGTAATTTCCATATCAGAGACGCAGAAACACAAAAATGTGTGATTAAAAAACTATTATCTGATAATAAGAAAGAGTACATTATACAGGAAATTTGCCTAATTTGTATCCTGCTCATGAGATGTTCACAAATACTAATTTTTAAGTTGTGATTGGCGTTTCACCTTGAGTAATACTTCCAAGCTGTTTATTCCTTTGGAGTACAATCTGCCATTTTGAATTTGGTTCATTAAATATTCTGCAAGTGTGTAAAGGTTTACAAATTCAGAAAAATCCTTTTTAACATAATAGGACTCTTCTCATTCTGGGGGGTGCAGTCATGCATTTGAAAAAAAAAAATTCTTTTTTTCCTGAGGGCAGATTCATTGGCAGGGTAAGGTATTCCAATTGTAAGGCATTTCAGGGACCTGTCTTCTTGTGTACAGGATGGGATGTGGGTTAGTTAGGGAAGAAGAGGATATCCATCAGGTAATAAACTTGGTTTTCAAAGACCTTGATGATAATTCATGTAAAGTTAGAGTAAAGCTGCTACTGGAAGACAATGTTAGACACTGATGATTCTCCAAATCATTCAGCCATTTGTGGTCATCTGACCTTTAGATACTTCCAATGTGCCAGTTGCCTGAATGCCCATATCTTACTCACTTTTCTTTTTTAAGTAGTTGCTAGAACTTGTTTCTTGGTCTTTGGAATTGTTTTTTTAATTAATTAACAGTTTAATGAATATGGGATCCAAAAGACTAAGGTACTTTCTGAAGGAGCTTCTTACTGAGCAGATCATTAATCTGCAATTTCAGGTTCATATGGAACCTGAAACATTTCCTATAAACAGTTCACACAAAAGGATAATCTTAGGAAGCTCACTGCTCCTTTTAGTATGTATTTCAGCTAACTAAGGAAATGAAACTCAAGAACTGCGCAACTAGATCTAATAAAAAGTCATGCGTTGTCTTAACAAGCTGGAATAAAACTTTGATTACGGAAGGACTGGAGAAAGTGACACCAAGGTTTACCTGAAGGTAGTTCACGTGAAATGGGGATGAAGAGGTGAAATCTTACGCATGGTGTGTGAAGTTAACACTGTTGTCCCCATTGCTACAGCGAGTGTTGGTCAAGACTTTTATTCCATACTCTCTGAACAGTAATTCTTCCCCAGTTTCACCCAAGGAAAGTGTTTAAGATAAAGGCATAAGAAAGTAAATATGCCAGAATTTTCCTTAATTTTTTAAAAATAGGTACAAGAGAATCTTTAAAAAAAAATTAAAATAGGTACAAGAAGAAACCATTTCTAAGAACATTGGCCCTGGTACTTTTGAGTTCCCACATAACAGAACAAATGGGTGGAGGTGGTTTGTGATGAAATCTGTCTTTGAAAGAACAGAGCTGAGAGCCTGGAGACCTGATTTCTAGTTTTATCGTGATTGCTAACTTGTGCCTTTGGATGTTAAACCAGTTTGGATCTCTATTTCCTCAAAAGCAAGCCGAGTTTCACCAGCAGATCTTTAAAGTCCCTTTCAAATTCTGTGATTCTCTGTGCTGTGTGGAAAACTATCTTAAAACTTAGTGACTTAAAGCAACAAGCATTTTATTGTGCTCATGACTTTGCACAGAGTTTCAGCCAGGGCTCGGCTGCGTCTGGTCTGGTCCAAAAATGCTTCAGTCCTGTTTCTCTGGCCTTGGCAGGGGTGTCTGGAAGGTTGAGCTTGGCTGGGCCTGTTCATTGGAGTACCCACATGCAGCCTCTTCACCATGGCAGTCTCAGGGTTGGGAATCATTTCATGGCGACTCAGGGCACAGAGTAGGGATCCAGCAGACAGGACAAAAGCTGTGTGTTCTCTGAATGGCTTAGCCTTTGATGTCACAAGCCCCACTTCCATCCTACTCTCTGTGGAGAGAAAAGGAAGCAGTCATTGGCCTGCCCAGACTCAAGGGGCAGGGAAGGGATATGAACCTCTTCCACCTAATGAGAGGCGTTGCCAAGAATTAATGACCATAGTTAAAAGTTGTTGTAGTCCCATTCACCATGTATGGTAAAGTTTGTTCAACTGTGGTAAAGCTTGCTGTTTTAAATTTAGCCCTCTGAAACTCTTAACAAGATGCAAAAGTCATCCTTATGCCCTAGGAGAGAATGCTGATGACCAAAATACCCTTTCTTCCATTCCTTCTTGCCCATTCTCCTTGTTTATTAATATTTTAAACTTATATTTTATTTGTTCAGCCTACTCCTCAGGGTCTCTCAACCACCACTTAAGTTTTTTTTTTTTTAAGTGCTATTTACTATGAAGAATACTGACATCTTGAAAAATAGAGTTTGACAGCATTTTCTTTTTTTTAATTTAATTTTAATTCAAGTGTAGTTAACATACACTGTTATATTAATTTCAGGTACATAATACAATTCTATATATTAAACAATTATTATTATTTATTATATCAAACAATTCTATATATTACTCAGCGCTCATCAAGATGAGTATACTCCCAATTCCCATCCCCTATTTCCTCCATCCCCCAATCACCTCCCCACTGGTAATCATCTGTTCTCTATAGTTAAGAACCTGTTTGGTTTGTGTTCCCCCTCCCTTTGTTTGTTTTGCTTCTTGACTTCTACGTATGGGTGAAATCATATGGTATCTGTCTGTCTCTGACTGACTTATTTTACTTAGCACAATACCCTCTAGCTCCATCCATGTTGTTGTAAATAGCAAGATTTCATCCGTTTTTATGACTGAATAATATTCTATTATATGTATATACCACATCTTTATTCATCTATCGAGGGACTCTGAGGCTGCTTCCATAGTTTGACTATTGTCGATGATGCTGCAGTAAACATAGGGATGCTATCTATCCTTTCGAATTATTGTTTTCATATTCTTTGGGTAAACACTCAGTAGTGCAATTACTGAATCATATGATCACTATATTTTTAACTTTTTTAGGAACCTCCCTACTGTCTTCTATAGTAGGAAGTACTGGTTGCTCCAGTTGGTTGAGAGCATTTTCCATGCGTCTGACTTGGGGTGAAGTAACCAGGACGTTTCCTAACCTTTTCGTTTCCAATAAGTGGTTGCTTGAAATAAAGAAGCTGATAATAATGCTGGCTTCACCTGGAGAGTACACAGACACACACACACACACACACACACACACACACACACACACTAATAATCTCAGTAGTTGAAAACAGTAATTTATGATTAGACAACCAAGCCGCCTGATGTGATGCATCCTCTTTCTAGAATTTTGAAGTTAAGTGAAATACTTTGAACTAATTTCTCCTGAAGACCTGTTTTTATCGTGAATATAACAGGTGGTGTTGTAAAGGATTTAAAGAAATTATTAAGCAAATATTATAGGAAAGTGGTCAGAAGATTCTAAACATAAACAGATCTGTATTTCCAAAGATGCTCAATCATTTATTAGAAGTCTAGGGAATTTTTTTAACTACTGTTTTTAATAGCTGTAGTTTATAAGGAATGACATCTCTCCATTGTTTCTTAGGGGCACATACTGAAATTTGGCTGACAATTGGTGTTCTCATTAAATGCTCATTTCACTGCTGTGAAGGAGTTTTGTTTCTTAGACCCATCAAGCTTAGAGTTGCTGGAACGTAATTACATAAAAGTGGTGTACTTGGACCTAGATTGGAACAGCCTTCACAGTAGGTAATTTACCCTTCTATTAAGTCAAAACAATTCTCACATTTATCTGTGGCTCAAAGTTAACTCTAAGGAGGTGGTAGGGGGAAATCAGTGTTTTTTTTTTTTTTTAATTTAAAAAAATGTTATGTCCTTTCATTTCATTATGTTGTAAATATAATGGTTAGTCATCGACGCACTTAAATGTAAATATAAATTTCAACTCTGAGGGGTAATTTACAGTAAGGATATGATCTTTATAATCTCTTTTTCTAAATTTGGAGACTTGTGAAAACCTTCACATGACAGGGAACTATGATTCTTTACTCATTCAATTATCGATGTCTGTCTTTTGAGGCTTCCTCTGGGGAAAAAAGTTACGTTGTTCTTGGATACTCTGCAGGTGCTGACATAATTAATATTGTCTTATTAAAGGCTTATTGTGTCTACTTTTTCAAATGGCAACTTTTCCTTGTTCTACTAAAAAAAATTTTTTTCTTTGCTTTATTGATATAGCTAGGTATTTTGTAGACCAGCTTAACCCAAGTCAAGATCCTTAAAGGGAGTAGTGAGCATTCTATAATTCGGCCTGTTTAATATCACATTTATTTAATTGTATACGTATTACATTGTCACTGGAAGAAAATGAGAATATCCATAGGAAAAAAGCACCAGATAATGTCTATAATGTTTTGGTTTATATCGAGAGTGAAATAAATATTTAACAACCAATAAGATACAGGCACCAACTAATCAGAATGAACTCTGGAAAAAAAAAAAAGAAAAAAGAAAAATAGAATGAACTCTGGCCTTACATAACATACTGTCTGGTTAAAATTGGTCTTGGGTTGTATCCCTCTGGGTGTTTTACCATTTATAGACATGCTATATATGCATCTTAAACAATCGGCTTTATTACCATGACTCCCCTATCTCCATAAAGTGTTTGTAGGCTGATTCTACCAACTAAATCTATATATGAGAAATAGAAGTTGAGTCCACAGAATTGAAAAATAAGATTATTTATTTATCTGTGAATTGCCTTTTGACTTATCTTTTTAAACATATAATGAAGATTTCCAGTTAGTAAATGTAAGGTGACGTGTAAATCCTTTTAAAAACAGAGCACATTTTAGGCAAAGAAGTTTAGTCTTGCAGATTATCTTCTTCCCGCTTGTTCCTACTGGGCTTTCCCATTTGAAGTCAGTGGGAGTCCAGAGCTTGCTTCTCATTTCCCTCCAAGCCCCCTGCCACTGAAGAAGAAAGAAAAGAGAAGGAAAAAATTGAATTCAGAAATCTCTAACTATATAAAATTATTCATCATTTGAGCTAATTTATGAAAGGCATGTTGATGCCATTAATGACAATGAAATGTGAAATCAAGGTCCATGAAAGAAGCACATGATTTAAACAGCTTGAATATTATCCCTAAATCTGCCCATGATTATAAATTAGAAAGTATACAATATCATTAACAACCTTGATGGTTAACCTTTTGCTATATCAGAACATGAAAATATATAATTAAGGTATTCTTTTGAAGCCATATGAATGCATTAGATTACTTTGAGTCTGTGGTTATTTTAGTTATAGGTGATCATCAATATCATAAATCTCTTATCTGTAGAATGAAAGGTTTGGACTAGCTATATCCAAGAGTCCTCCTAGCTTGCTCATTCCATAATTGTATATTAATAACCTTTACAGTGAAGCCAGTAATGTTTGGCTTATGCTTTAGATTTGCAAAACCTCTTCACAACTCTCCATGTAATAATCCAGAAATTTCACCATCTTATGAATGAGGAGTTTGGTAGATGTTGGATGGTACAGAAAGGAGAAGGCAGTAGGGAAAGACTGACGAGTCTTTCCTTCCAGGTTTCTGGAAACCCAAATTGGCAACTAGTTGTCCGCATCTCCTGAAGGTGGGTCAGTAAAGGGTGAGAGGAGGATGTGGATGTTGTTGGTGATTATTGCCTTGGAAGACACTGCCTTCTAGATCATGGCTTTGGCCCGGTGAGGATTACTTTTCCTGCCATATTTTCACACCACTGTCATATGTGGCCAAAGAATCTAGGCCACAGCACTGCATAATTGCATGTTTTGAATAGATGTTATTTATTTTGACTGTGACCTATGGGTAAATATTTGCTGTGGTGGATTATTTATTTATTGGCTTATTTTTGTACCTGTTGCTATAGTTTACTGAAAGCCTACTAAATTAGGGGCCACTGTGAGAAGGAGCATCAACATGAGTCAGAAGACACCTGCATGAGCATTTCCTGGTCTAGTCCTAGGTCTACCCCTCACTGGTAATTGGGCTGGTGATTGTATTATTTATTTATTTTTATTTTTATTTTTATTTTTATATTTATTTATTTTTTATTATTATTATTTTTTTGGTGATTGTATTTTATAGTTTACCAAAAGCATGCACAGATCATAAATATTGATTATGGTATGCTGAAATAAGATATTTTATGAGTAATAAGGTATCGTATGATTATTAGTTAGACCTGAGCACTCAGGCCTGAATTGAGTTTTGTTTAATGGAATGTCCACAAAATAGATGAGAGGTATAATGATGATGATGATGATGATGATGATAATTATAATACACAGATGATAATAATAAGCCAATCCTTATTGAACATGTAGTATATGTATAGAAGTCATACACATGGATTCTGGAGACTGATGGCCTTAGTTCAATTCCCAGCTCAGCCTCTTGCTAATCATATGACTTTGACAAGTCACTTAGTCTTTCTGTGCTTCAGTCTCTTCATCTATAAAAATGGGACCATAGTAGTACCTATCAATCCAGATTGTTGTGAGAAGCATATTAATGTGAAGCACTTAGGAGAGCCCTCGGCATATACTACACGTTCAAATTTTCCAAAATCATAAAAACGAAAGATAAGAACTAGTTAACAGTTGAAAGTGAAGTAGAAATATGCATTATGGCCAAGTTCTTCTATAAACTTATAAACCCGAAATATGCAAATTCATGAAACCAAGTTTCCTGGTTCTGTTTTTTAATTATATATTTTTTATCTGAATGCCCTGCCATACAATAATCACATTTTAAAATAACCCTTATTAAGATTTAAAACATCAAATTTTAAGCCTTACGTGTTTAATAATTGAGAATAAGCTAGTTTTTTACTTAACCGTGCCATATGTAGCATCTCTTACATTGTAAACACTAAAAACTTACCATAGTTTTCGCATGTCTAGATTACTAAGCTCAATAAAACTTATTCCAGTTTACTACAGTGTTCTTAATTTTATAGTATCTATTTTCTATCATTTATTCATTTATCCCTTTCCTCTCTCCTTCTTTCTTGATTTTATTATTCTGGTATTTGAGTGTTTGGTGTAGGCCTTCACCTTGGCCGTCTTTGAAAACACAGAGATTAGCCATCATCATTATGTTCTCTCTCTCTCTCTCACTCAAAATTCTCTCCTCCAATAAAAGCAGAAATGTTGCTGGAGAAGATTGTAATGGACAATACTTGTTGGGCATTATTCCCAAAGAAACCATCATGAAACCATAGGATTCTCCTCAATTTGGAAATAATCACCCACAAGTCATCTTCATTTTATTAAATTATATACTCTACTAGTGGTGGCTCCCAGTTCTGGGTGATTGTTAAGAAGCGAAATTATGACTTCATCACTTCCTCTGAGATGGATAGATCTCACATCTCCTTCTGGCCCCAAGTGTCTCCACTGTAACCTTGAAGTGACTGCATCTCATTTTCTGATTAGGATGCCATCAATTTGTACGCATACACACACATATGTAGTGTGGACAAGGATGACAAAAAAGGAGAAATTCACAGCATTTTGCCTCTTCTGGCTTCACCAAACTCTGCTATGGTAATCATTTCAGATTCTGGTGCTTTCTTGGCTTTCCATGTTTACCTAAGACAGTGAAGGTAATTTATTTTCATATCTGTTGTCGCATGGTACTTTGGAAGGGCTAGTGTTTTCCATTTTTTTGTGACTACTGTTAATCATTACAAAATCTTATTATTACTGCCCATATATAAATCAGGAAAACAAATTTGATTTCTAGCATTTTAATGTGCTTAAAAAAATTCATGAATAGAGGAAACTTCTTATGCAAATATAAGCAGCTGACAGAGAATAAGTATGGGCACAAACTCTTGCTATTATAATCATCTTTTGACCTCAGCCACCCTTTGTATAGCCCAAGTAATGACTGTTTGATATTTATTATAAAGCATATTAAATTTCTTGATTAACTGAACCTTTCATTCCTCTTTTTTGTTTCATGTAGCAGTGAAAATAGATTGTTCTATTATCATTCTTGCCAGGAAATTTATAAAATGTATAAAATTATTCATAAATGTATTTTAAACTGGAGACATATTAATGTATTATTGGGTGTACTGAGCAGAAAACATTTCTTTTCACATTTGAATGGCAGGCACATGATTATAAATTCGCTTCCTACTGAATATTAATCATCAGCTCCATATGGCTGGTGGATAAAACTCTGAGAGGCACAAGCAGGAGATGTAAATTCCTACCCTCATCATGAGCTTTTTATGTGATTTTGCTTAATATTTAAAATAGACTGAGTGACCTTTGAAATTAAAAAAAAAAAAGTCATTCCTCCAGAGAAGTCCAAGGGCAATATGGTCTCAAGATGGGTTATTACTCCTTGCACTCGCCTCTTGGCTTCTGTGGTCTGGGCTCCCTTGGGCTTCCTCCATCTGACTGTTCCTTCTTGGTTTCCTGTTTCCTCTCTGCTCTGCTTCAAACACTGGTGTTACTTAGAGTACCAACCTCGGTCCACTTCTGTTTTTGCCCATGTTTTCTCAGGGCTTGCTCATTCACGCTTGTGGTTTAGGGGTTCTGGCCTGTTCTTGGATTCTAGACCACCCTGTAGGATGTTTCCCCTGGGATGCCTCTATTCTGTGCTTTCTTCTTTCTCCACTGTTACTCCCACTCCACTTGTCCTATGACCTCCTCAGTGGGTTGACTGATGACTCCCCAGCACTCAGCAAGGCACTGGCATCAAGTAGGCGCTCAGAATGTGCTCAGTGATTTAATGTTCACAGTTGAACTCATGGTATTTCTGTGTCTAACATACACACAGTGACAAACACCTCTCTCTTCCTGCGTTCTCTTTCTCAGTGAATGGCATCCAGCATCCAATTTCCCCTCCCTCCTCTTTCTTCTCACACCCCCTGGTGCTGCCTTTTCTGCACATCCAGTCCTTTACCTTCTATCTCCTATGTTTCTGAGTCCAGTCTGTCCCTGCACTACCCTGGTCCTTGGCGTTCCTGTCTCTCAACTGGACTGTGGCTGTATCTCTCCATTTGTATTCCGGGCTTCCAATCTTGTCCTCTCAAATCCATCCTTCCTGCCGTTGCCAGATTAATCTGAAAAAAACTGCAAACTTTACCAAGACTCCAGAAAGACGGATAAAGGCCAAGGGTTTTCTCTGCTCCCATATGAGGCAATGCTCATTCAGTGTTTGTGCTTTGTAGGTTTGTTTTTTTCAGTTTACTACAGTGCTCCTCAAGAACCCAAAGGGAGTTTTCTGAGACAACTGGATAAAGTGGTTCACTTGTCTTATAAAATAAACGTGTGGGATCCCTGGGTGGCGCAGCGGTTTGGCGCCTGCCTTTGGCCCAGGGCGCGATCCTGGAGACCCGGGATCGAATCCCACATCGGGCTCCCAGTGCATGGAGCCTGCTTCTCCCTCTGCCTATGTCTCTGCCTCTTTCTCTCTCTCTATGACTATCATAAATAAATAAAGATTTAAAAAAATGTTTAAAAAAAAATAAACGTGTGAGAATAAATAAGAAAAATTGTAGTGTAAGATCGTCATCCTTGCAGTAAGAAAACTTGGCATTGAATCTCAGCTCTGGTATGAGCTGTGCGGTCTTCTACAGCTTTCCCCTGCCCTTCACTGTGTCTTCTTCTTGAAAATGGCATTACAACAGAAACTACCTCTAAGAATTTTTGTGAGGAGGTTTCAATGACGTAGTGATAGGAAAAAAAGTCATTCCTCCAGAGAAACCCAAGGGCAATATGGTCTCAGGATGCCTGTAGTGTATTTATTGGCACAGTGTCTGGTACCCAGCAAATGCTTAATAAATATTAGAATCAAAAGAACATGAAAACCATAGCCACATACATGTAAATGGAGATGAAAGAATAATAATAGTGGTTGTCTCAATATGGTGGGGGTTACAGATTTTTCTTGTTTGTGCCTTTTCTCCTTTTTCCATAGCTGTCATTTGTTACTTTTTAAATAGAACTCTTTCAGTGACTTCCCTCCTTTAGACAATGAATCCAGGTTCCCTCACACTTCATTCACTGCCCTCTGTAACCTCATTTCTGCTCTGCTTCACTCTTCTCATCGATTATGACTTCTTCCTGCCTACCTTTGTGGTCACCAAGAATCCTGAATTACCTTATTCCTTTTATGCATGGTTTCCCGCCTGCATGCCTTGCTCTCTCCTCTGTCTATAATGCCCAGTCCTCACTTTGTCTTATTCACAGTCACTTCTCTTTTAAGATTTAGCTTAAAATGACTCATCAGTTTGAGCTTTAGGAACACTGTGTTTAAAGTATTTGCACCCGTGTCTATTTTCCTCAATGGAATGTTCTTTTCCTGAATGAGGACTTTGCTAGAAGCTAGAAATAAAAGATGATCAAGTTACAGCCTATGCCCTCTGGTTGCTTATAATTAGCAGGAGGAGGAAGGCATGAAAACACATGAAGGTGGTAAATATTGTAGGATCTCTGATACAACGACCTGCAGAATTCAGCAGGGCAGAAAGAAGGGTGCAGTTAGTCCCTCTTGGGGGAAGGGGCGGTGGTGAATTAGGGTGAAGAGTTCGTGAATGTTTTCATTCAAGAGGCTGATGCTTAAGTGGCTGAAGAGGCATTTTCTGGGCAGGTAACATGGAGACGAGTGTTCTAGGCTGGGTGTGTGGGACAGTGGTTGAGTTTGAGGTGGGTCTTCATGGTGCCTGACACAGGGTAGAAGCTCAAAAACATTCAAACTGAACAGTAGGCCGCCTCCTGGTATCCCTGTGAGTCAGGGGTTTCTGCATCCCTAGAAGTTGTATTGTGTAAAAAACACAATATTTTATGTTTATGTGCTTCTGAGAATTTTTCTGGGGAGAGGAATCCTTGAATTTCACTGGATTTTCCCAGAGCTGCATGGTCTATGAGAGGTTTAAAAGCACTCTTGACCAATACCATACCACTGGAAGTGGATGAGGTAAGGGGTGGCAGATGGAAAATGATTTGCAGATACACTGTCCCCAGCAGCAGCTGATGGCCATGCCCCTGGGATCTCCAGGGCTGTCACCTGCCAGAGCCACTGTGAGGGCCTGGGCACAGCGGCACTTCTGGTACTGCATCCACGTACCCTTTTCTAGCTCCTTTCACCAAGCAAGCTCACTCCTGTCTCTTTGTTCCCACTAAGTCATGACAGTGTTCTTTCCCTGAGAGTCAGAGCAACTCTCCAGGGCAGGAAACATTATGGGGTTGAAAGACTGGGGAGAGAATGGAAGCACCATATGTTTTATTCTGAAAATAGAGTAAGGAGGTGAATATGTGAGAACAAGAAAGCAAATACAGTAACCAGAGCCATTTGGTGGCAATGGTATTAAATCGACTGCATTAAAAGACTGCAATGGCATTAACCCCCCAGAGACACTGTAGGTCAGCTCATTCATTCCTCAGCGCCGGCCGGTAAAGAGATGTAGGAGTTATCCAACTCCGAGAATCCTGCCTGGGCAGAGCCGGCGTCCTTCTCCTACCCTGCCCTCTGTGCAGCTATAATAATACCCTCTCTATACCTTTGTTCTAGAACATATTGCAGCATGGTGTAATTGTTGGTGTTCTTTTCTTTCATGAGGCATGACTAGCTTAGTTTTTTTTTTTTTTTAAGATTTTATTTATTTATTCATGAGAGACACACAGGGGGTGGGGGCAGAGACATAGGCAGAGAGAGAGAAACAGGCTCCATGCAGGGAGCCCGATGTGGGACACGATCCGGGATTCCAGGATCACGCCCTGGGCTGAAGGCAGGCACTCAACCGCTGAGCCACCCAGGCGTCCCTGACTAGCTTAGTATTGAATGCCTGGCATGTAGTGCTGGGCTCGGTACATGTTGATTGGAAGAATGAACTTGAGCTTTCTAGCCTGAAGGTGGTGGAGTTCATGGTTTAGTCTACACACACACAAAAAAACCCTCCACACAGCTGAAGATTTTCATTACCCTTTGCCTAAGGAGGTACTCAAGAGCTAATCAAGGAAGGGGGCAGGTCTTTTGCAAAGACTGGCTGCTCTTTGGAAGGGAGGGATTTGGTGCAGTGTGGAATCTGATGCAATATCAGATGCTATCAGCTTGCTAAACAGTTTTGGTAACCACAGGCAAAGCAAAGGGCAAAGGTAACTGGGGAGCAGACATTGAGGGCACCATTGGTCACACTTGGATCTGTCTCAGGAGTACCCACACACCCTCATCTGTTTCCCAAAGTCAAGTAACCTTCAGAAGCATAATGACTAGGCAGTTGTATTTTTCAAAGCTCAGCACTGGGATTCATGAAGCCAGCTCCTACCTTGCATGATGCTCAGCCCTGTGCAGAAGCTTCAGAGGATCCCCAGCTATCAGAATGTGTGTGTGTGTGTGTGGGGGGGGGGGGGGGCGGAGCTTGAAGAGGGCTCAGGAGAGTCACAGATGCGTTTAAAGGAATGGAAGATTTAAAAATTAGAATGTTAAAGAAGAAACAGAAGGGTGGTTCCATGGTCTCAGGCCCACAGAGAGCAGTGATTAATATTTTCCAATTACTGGGGAACAAAGAACAGGAAAATTGTTTTGAACTGTATCCTGAGGGCTTCTGAACTGATGGAGTGAATTAGAAGATTATTGAAAATATCTTCTTATATCCCTATCATGTTAACCTTATTAGTTATAGATAGACGGTGATTTTAAGCATTTAAGTCATTTACACCCTTGCTCCCCCAGATTAGACACTCACTCTCAAGAAGGAGAGGAAAAGAAACCAGGTAGCAGTACTGACTGAGCATCTCCTGACAGCAGGCCCTGGGTTTTCCTACGTCTCTGATTTACAACCATCGTACTGTGTAACACCTGAGAGGATAGGTATCATCATCTCCATGTGTTTGCGGGGAGACTGAGGCCAGGGGCACTCAAGATGACAATTGTAGGTGGCAGTCCGAGGACTATGTTATATGTTACTTTAGTCCTGAGTCTCTGTGACTCCAAAGGCCTTTTTCAAATTCATCTGTGAAATGCAGTGGATCTAGTGTTTACTGAAGCTGCCTGGATGCCTCATCCTCTATGAAGAGTTCCAGACTGGCCTGCCCCAGGTCTTGAAAACCTTCATCGCAGAACAACTGTACGTTTGCTCCAGTCTGGCATTTGTATATCCAAAACACCATCTATTGCTACCTGTCAGCCTGGGCAAAGCATACTCAGGGAGGAGCAAGTCTGTAATGCATGCTTTCTGGCACAGCAATAAGTAAAAGAAGAATACATTTCAATATAATAAATATAAAATTTTAACTCCAGTGGCATGCCTTTGGGTCATCTCCGCAGTGAAGGCAAACACAGGAGGCATGTGGTACGTAAGTACATCAAGGATCTTAGCAAGGTGAATGATTCCCATCTAAATTAAACCTGCTGGTAACCAAACCTTCCTATCCCTGACACCTGCTGTGCCATGTCTTTTTCTCATTGTGTGCATTATACATGGGCAATTTTGGAAAAATAAAACTGTAAGTAAAACAAAAAATACCTCTAGCTCTACCACCCTCAGAGAAACCAAACACGAATGCCCTAGTATGCCGCTTTCTAGCCTTTCAGAAATACAGAAGTAATTTCACATGACTTAGACATCTGGCACCCTGCCTTTTTATGTAACTTGCCTCATAAGCATTCCCTAATATTTATTTTTTTCTTCATTGTGGTAAAATATACATAATCTAAAACTGGCCATTTTATCCATTTTCAAATGTATAGTTCAGGGGCATCGTGTACAGTCAGAGTGTTATGTAACCATCACTGCTGTGCATCTCTAGAACTTTTTCATCCTTGGCATTCTCTATACTTAAAAATGCTTCAAAAACTGTACTTAATAGCTGCATAATATCCAACCATATAGAATTTACTTGAAAGAATTTACTAGCAAACACTCAACAAATACTTACTTTGTGCTCACTATGAGGTAGATTTTATGGCTAATTGCCCTCTTGGACTTTACATCTGGCGAAGGAAGTGGCCATGAGGGGGCAGGCAGTTGGGGTCCTGCAGAGGGTAAGCACAGGGGCTTTAGGGGTGCACATAGGAAGACAGCCTAACTTGATGTATAATTTACATAATCTTTCCCTGATTATTGTAGATCTAGCTTGTAGATTTTTTTTTTGCTATTGGAAATAGCGTTGTGAGATATTTATAGGTATAAATATGTTTTTGCATTCAGATTATTTTACGAAGATTTTGAAAAGTGGAATTATTGTACTCATTGCAACAGGGCAGTGCAAGGTGTTCTTTTAGAGCACTGGTTATTGTTAACCCACTGTGCCATTCTCCAGGTTAGGAACTGCCACCCAACATTTCCATTGACTGTTACATCTTGTGAGCTCTACTAATTTCTTAAAACAAACCTCTCTCTAATTTGTAGGATTGTGTGCAGAGTTGGGGCTGAGGAA
The DNA here is from genome assembly GCF_018345385.1 of Vulpes lagopus. NCBI lineage: Eukaryota > Metazoa > Chordata > Mammalia > Carnivora > Canidae > Vulpes > Vulpes lagopus. Next base: position 36,699,371 of record NC_054844.1, read on the forward strand.
TGAGTGTATCGGACTGGGAAGAGCTAGGGAGGGCAGGGGCAAAGGGACCGTGGCTGAGGCTGACATTATGTCACAGGTGACATTTGAACTGTCCAGAGGCCTTGGTTGGATTCCTGCTTTAGAGCTGTGCTCTGTGTGCATGCTTGCTGTCAGAGTTTGGCTCCCTTCTGTGAAAATTCCAGACTCGTGAACTTGAGGCTCATCGGGAAATAAAAGAAGCCTATGGAAAACAAAGTATCTGTTTATCAGCTAAATGGAAACTTCTGGTCTATTATCAGAGCTGGAAGAGTCTTTGGATATCATAGAATCTTCCCTGTTCAGACTGCAGATGAATATTCTGAGGTTTAGATCTTTAAGAAACATTCTGAAGGAAACCAGTAGGGTGGATAAAGAAGAGGGATTTAAATTCCTTTCTCTCAATTTATCTTGTTACTCCAAAACCTGTCCCATGTTGTCTTAACCTTTGTTCTTATCCTTGTGGAGATTCTTTTCTCCTATCTCGTGAATTCCCGATTTTGTGTTCTGGTGTGTCCTTCTAAGATGCTGTTCATTTTCAGTGTTGAATGCGTGTACGTGCTGGCTAATGTCTATCCACAGTCATCACGTTATGCTGCTGTGTTTGCCTTCCTTACTCTATGTCGGTCTTGGCCTACTAATTTGTTTGACTGCTGACTGCTGTCTTCATCTTGGCCTCCTTGTTTATCGAAAAGTGTTGACTCTGGGCAACAGTAACAAGTTAGGTTTTATTTCACTCCCTTTGTCTTAGTCCTTTTAGGTAATTTTGTTGGGTTTTGGTTTTTTATTAATGTTAACAAGTCATACACCCTCCAGCGATGTAGGAAGTGTGGAAATCCGGTCTGGGGCCAAAGAGCAAACAGTTTTTAAATCATTAATGTTGGGACCCCTGGGTGGCTCAGCCGTTGAGCATCTGCCTTTGGCTCAGGGCGTGCTCCTGGAGTCCTGGGATCGGGTCCCACGTTGGGCTCCCTGCATGGAGCCTGCTTCTCCTCCCTCTTCCTGTCTCTGCCTCTTTCTGTGTCTCCCATGAATAAATAAATAAAATATTTTTTTAAAAAAATCATTAATGTTGAGAATCGTTAATGTTGATTGTTAATAAGATCTTAAATGTTTAGAATAGGAATATTAGCACAGATCTCTGATGTATGTATTTTATAATGACTGATAGCTAATGATTAGTTGATAAAGATTTACCATGGACACACATCTATATATTTATGTAAATGTGCATATATTTTTTATGTATAGCCAACCCTCTAAGGTCAAATTTATAAAAAAGTTAGCCTTGCTTTGTGTTAGACAAAGTGCCATTATCTTGAGCAGAGCTTCATATCTACATAATGACTCTAAATAAAGGGCCATCAGCCCCCTGATAATAATTAGGAAAAGGAACTTGAAAAGCCAGGGCATCAAATTTGGTCTAAGGCTGTCAGCCCCAATATGAAGTGATTATTATGCAGTTGGAAAATCCTGTCGCTTAGATTCTAAACAATTTCTGGTAATCAGTACCTCAGAATAATTCACAGAGTTATCAGGTTCTTTCATTTATGAGAGAAAGGAACAATTCCTCATTTATCTTAAGTCTTTTATGTTGGCAATTCCATCCTTAATTAAAAAGGCATTGGCATTTTCATTATGAAAATGGTTTTCCTGGATTTATAGCTGAGTCCATTAATTTAGTGTTTTAAAACTGATTGGCATTAGCCTGTTAGTTACTTTTATACAAAAACAACTTAAAAATCGATTTTGAAGTGTCTCGATTTTAAAGACCATTTCACACATGTGTTCCTCTTGGGTCTACTGGATCGATGTATTAAGTTCTGAAGAACTAGGGAATAAATATAGCACACTCCACTTCCAAAAAGGACGATAGCCATTATCACTCTGTTTAAGGCACTTGAGAGCCTAAGGAGACATAGCCTGGCTCTGTACTCCGCCTTTGTTCTCTCATTTTCTTCTATATTCTCCAGGGTGGAAAAATAATGATGATAATGGCAATTATATTTTCTTAAGTGCTTATTGTCAGGCCATGTGTTACATCCCATTTAGCATTCATAACAGTCTTATGACACCCATTTTACACACTGGGAAGCTGAAACTCCCCAACAGATCACCTGCTTAACCCCCTGATACCACTTAATTGATTCTTTTCATTTCCCTACCACCTCTTTCCATTCTGCACATTATTCCTGGTCCTATCTGTGTTCTCTGTAACATCCTCCTTCAGAAACACCTTCTAAGAGTCCTGACTTGCATAGAAGTAAAGCCCAAACTCCAACATATCAATGGGTTGGTTGATCCCGACTTCTCTAATGTCACACCCTGCACTTCTCTAATGTCACACCTCTTTACACGAACCTGCACTATAAACCTACAGAGGGTGAGCGAGCATACTGTGTACTTTGCCACCTGTTTCTCCTGCCTCAGCACTGGCAAATGCCTGTTATTTGCCAGGCACTCTGTTAGGATCTTCGCTACAGCTCTTGTCTTTAAAACTTGGACTAGTAGCAAGATAGATGTGGACATTGAAGCAGGAGAGCGAGGGTCTTGTCTCATGGAGTCAAAGAATGAATCTCTTGGACAAAGGAGAGTGAAGCAATAGAAGTTCATTAAGTCAGGATACAGAGAAGGCTCTCAGAAGTGAGAGGGGTCCCGACTGGGTTGCCACTGGCGGCTTGTAGGGTTGGTCTTATACTGAAAGCCAACCAGGGTATCTAAATCCTTTTTTTTAACATCCTCATTTTATTTTATTTTTTTCATTGGAGTTCAATTTGCCAACATATAGAATATCACCCAGTGCTCATCCCGTCAAGTGCCCCCTCAGTGCCCATCCCCCAGTCACCCCATCCCCCTGCCCACCTCCCTTTCCACCACCCCTTGTTCGTTTCCCAGAGTTAGGAGTCTCTCATGTTCTGTCATCATCACTGATATTTTCACTCATTTTCTCTCCTTTCCCCTTTATTCCCTTTCATTATTTTTTATATTCCCCAAATGAATGAAACCATGTGATGATTGTCCTTCCTTCTCTGATTGACTTACTTCACTCAGCATAATACCCTCTAGTGCCATCCATGTAGAAGCAAATGGTGGGTATTTTTCATTTCTGAGTAATATTCTATTGTATACATAGACCACATTCATCTTTCGATGGACACCGAGGCTCCTTCCACAGTTTGGCTATTGTGGACATTGCTGCTATAAACATTGGGGTGCAGGTGTCCCGGCGTTTCACTGCATCTGCATCTTTGGGGTAAATCCCCAGCAGTGCAATTGCTGGGTCATAGGACGGATCTATTTTTAACTCTTTGAGGAACCTCCACACAGTTTTCCAGAGTGGCTGTACCAGTTCACATGCAGAAGAATGAAACTAGACCACTCTCTTGCACCATACACAAAGATAAACTCAAAATGGATGAAAGATCTAAATGTGAGACAAGAATCCATCAAAATCCTAGAGGAGAACACAGGCAACATCCTTTTTGAACTTGGCCACAGCAACTTCTTGCAAAATACTTCTATGAACGCAAGGGAAACAAAAGCAAAAATGAACTATTGGGACTTAATCAAGATCAAAAGCTTCTGCACAGCAAAAGAAACAGTCAACAAAACTAAAAGACAACCTACAGAATGGGAGAAGATATTTGCAAATGACCTATCAGATAAAGGGCTAGTATCCAAGATCTAGAAAGAACTTATTAAACTCAACAGGGGATCCCTAGGTGGCGCAGTGGTTTGGCGCTTGCCTTTGGCCCAGGGCGCGATCCTGGAGACCCAGGATCGAATCCCACATCAGGCTCCCGGTGCATGGAGCCTGCTTCTCCCTCTGCCCATGTCTCTGCCTCTCTCTCTCTCTCTGTGACTATCATAAATAAATAAAAATTTAAAAAAAATTAAAAAAAAACCTCAACAGCAGAGAAACAAAAATCCAATCATGAAATGGGCAAAAGACATGAACAGAAATTTCAAAGAGGAAGACCTAGACATGGCCAACAAGCACATGAGAAAATGTTCCGCATCACTGGCCATCAGGGAAATACAAATCAAAACCACAATGAGATACCACCTCACACCAGTGAGAGTGGTGAAAATTAACAAGGCAGGAAACAACAAATGTTGGAGAGGATGTGGAGAAAGGGGGAACCCTCTTGCACTGTTGGTGGGAATGTGAACTTTTAACATATCTATTGATACCACCATCAAGTAAGGACTAGAGATAACACCTTCGAAGGCTTACTTCCTTTCTGGGTCCCGTAATTCTTTGTTGGTCACAAGTAGCTGTTGTAACAAGACACCATCTCTGACACCCAGGACTGGATGCCCTCGTTTGTTTATGTGTGGTTTCCTTCCATCTCCACATTTTTGGGATTTTTGTGAGCCTTATTCCTTGGCCCCCTACCTAGCCCTGCCTGTCCCTTACTGAGACATAAATCACTTCACTTTTACCTATCTAATCCCAGATTGGTTTAGAGCTTTTGCCCTTGGTGAAAGTTTTCCTAACCATTCAAGGTAAAAGTTGATTCCACATTCCTCTGACTGCAGCCTGAACTGACTGATAAATACCATATATTTATCTTCAAGTTTTGATCATATTTTCATGTGCCTGGGTCTTAACCCACTTCTAGGTTACAGATTCCATAGGCAAAGTCTGACTTTAATGTATCTTTGATTTCTTTTTTTTTTAAAGATTTTATTTATTTATCCATGAGAGACACACACACACAGAGAGAGAGAGAGAGAGAGAGAGAGAGAGAGAGAGAGGCAGAGACACAGGCAGAGGGAGAAGCAGGCTCCATGCAGGGAGCCCAACGTGGGACTCGATCCCGGGTTTCCAGGATCATGCCCT